>NW_019214242.1:114469-124774 GCF_002532875.2 Varroa jacobsoni
AACGATGCTGTGCCATATAATTATTTAGATGTCCTACGAAACGTAGTATGTGTAGTTGTTAAAAATTAAGGCAACAAGCTATTCAGCAATCTATATTCAATTGCTTTTTACCAGATTTGATCACAAATTTTTCATTTCTTTATGCTCTTTTAAAGGTCTTGCGTCATCAGTCCCATTCGTGCCACCCTACTTGAAAGCTTGTCTATAAACCCGCGATGAACTGATTAAATTTTTATTGTCCAGGTCCCTCCTTGAACCTTATCTACGAAACACGAACCGTTTTTTCTTGTGCTCATGCGATAATTTAGCCTAATATATCATCGTTAAGGCTCTTGTCCTTTAGTAGGCTTTTGGCCTATTAGGCTTCTTTTCCATATGGACGGGACGTCACCGGTCAAAAATTGGTGTTATCTACATACCTAAACGGTTTCCACAAATGTGTACTTCGGCTTCACCATACATACAGTATAGTGTTTGTATCAGAATTCACTAACCGAAACGTTGACCGAGGCTCTTGTCCTGACGTGTCAATTTCCAAATAAAGTTGCGAGGAAAATGGTGTGACGAGTAAGTTTGAGTCAATCGCCTGAAACTCTTCCGCAAGACTCAGTCCTTGCAATGCTGAAAGATCCGAGAACCACATCCGAAAAGCTCAATTAAGATTATAGACAATGCAAACATTAGTAAATCCCTGCATTATCGGCACATATGGTGTCAACTCTCTGCCTGGATAGGATTAATTCTGATAATATAGAAGCTTAACTTAGTTGTGTTCGTCTCACGCGTACTTTTCCTCAAAGGTTCTATCAATGTTGTCTGGGTACGTACGTTTTCGATTCTTCGGTATTTCAGGAAGTCTTCGGCGTCGTTTAGGTTTCAGACCAACCTTCAAATCGGGCAGAGTGCGCGAGTTTTGCCCTGTCGGGTGACGCTTGAGGAACTCGGATGGTTCAGTAAAGGACCAAAACATTGGCAGGGTCGGCGGCGCTGTTGCTGCAGGCGCTTCTGCTGATGCTTTTGGCTGCGTCGAACTGGCGCCAGAGCTAATAGCATCAGGGGCTGATCCCGGCCCATTTGCCTTAATGCGCATGCTTTCGACGTCATTGAAACTGGCGACCAGATCTCTTTGGGGGGATAGTGGCGTATCGACCTCGACGAGTCTACGCGAATGGAATGTTATTATCATTATTATTGTGCGGTGGAGAAAGTATTAATCGTTACTTACGTTTGTAAAAGTACATAATCAATTTACTATTTTTTTTTTGTCTATATGTACTGACAATGTGTAAAGGCAGAATCATTAGAGATAGCGTGGTAGACATATTGAAATTGTACACGTGTGAGAAAAACTCTTTTCGAAAACTAATAAATGCAGTGGTCCAAAAGAAATTTAGCTAACGTTATAGATAATATCTGTAATTGTCATGTAGTTTTCGAAATGTATACGGAGATTTCTCTTGATAGTTACTCATATTTGTGATTCATTGTCATTAACAGTGTTCTTAAACATTTAGTTTGCCCGTGTTTCAAGTATCGTTATAAAATGGCGATAATAAAAACGCTCATATCCTACCATTACTAACATATGTGTAGGTGTAATATAACGAATTTTATAGAAATCCGATTTAAAAACGCAAAATCCTTTGAAGAGGGCTCAGAGTTTGGAAATAATTATTGAGTAGTTAATTAGCAGACTATGACGGATAAAAAAGGATTTGAGTCTTGCAGATGTTCATTTTGACCGTTTGGCTTAAAAAAGAAAATTGCAGGTTACAAATGTAAAGTGTAAGTTACATTGATACTTAATAAGTTACGTGGAATAACTTTCCACTCCACGTAACATTAAGTTATTACTTAAATATAACGAAGACTTCTTCTTGCTGCTGCCCACTGCTCGACTGCATACCGGCAATGATATTATCTTATCGACCATGATAAGAATGAAGATTTAATGGTGAAACTTAATGACGTCAAACGTTCTCATAATGAAATTCTAAAAGGGGGTGGCAATTTGTAAATGGTGTTTAATTTATGTGCGACGAATAATTAATGAGCTATAATAAATAGATGCTAGTATTGAAAATATTATTGGTAAAACTAAGGGAATCTCTACCATTTTTATATGTAAGAAGGGGCATAATAGAGGTATGGCTTCTGTACCGTTGCTTACCTGTAGCATTGGGTATCCATTTTCGTTAATATCGAGCACGAACTCCGATTTTTAAGATACAGTTCAATCAGCTGTGAGCGATCCGTACTCAGATTCGAGCAGATTATATCAGCTGCCATCGTAATATAATGTTATACTATGAAACGAAAGTGCGATGTTCCTTAAGATGCTAGGACAGTTTCAGTAGCACTTCACGGTATTTTCAGTACCGAAAATTGTTGCACTAAGCCACTCCACCTCAGTATAGACTTCTGCATGAAATTGTGCTAGTTTGAATACATTGCCAAGAGAACTTTATCTGTCACAAAAACCTACCCAGCGAGAAACGCGCTCACCGTGACCCACCCAACTCAGCGAATACAGAAGTACTTTAACTGCTTACATTTTTGCACTGCGTCATCAGTAGCGCTAATAGTTACCACTATACTGAGGGGATTTTCAGATCTAACTGAGAGTGAACGCAATGCACTGCACGATTAACGTTGGCGCCACCTCTGCAATAACTTAGCCTTGCTTCTAACGCTAACGTGAAAGTGGCCAAGGCCAAAACAGGTCAGACTTTAAAACAGGCACTCGACTCATCGCTAAATAAAGATACGAGCGCACGATCAATGAACTCGAGGGAAGTTAAATGACAGAACTCATACGACGATGCCATGAGGACGTCACCCTTTCGCTCACTTGCTGTCTCCGAACTCACCTCAGAGCTTAGTTCGTTAGAGGCAGGCCTTTAGCGAGTCACCCTGCTTCCATTAGGGCTAACACTATTGCCTATAATGCACAATATTTCAATAATCGTCGTTTAGCTCCGATAAACCAGTGATCACTCATACCGCCGTGTCTGCATGGCTGATGAATGAAATATTTGAATCACGCAAGCCTTAACGAAAGTACCCCAAACGTACACTGCGAAACACTCAATCAAGCCTTGCCGTCGGGCAAATTTTGGACATATTCATACATATTGAAAAGCTAACGTATTTTTCCTTCTAACTGATTCTCTTTCCCGATATTTTTCTTTAACTATCATAAATCTAGGCATTTATTGACAATTATTTAAAGGGTATGTTCTCTGAATGTTATAATTATCGAACGTATTGAACTATTTCAGCCATACAGCAGCGAATGTCATTGATAATATGTATCATATAGAATATTTTACAATTTTAGTATTATCCGTTTTCACCTCTTCAAGATCTTCTCTATACCGATCCACTGTCAATTTTCTGGAGATGGGTACGTACGAAACACGTTTACGCTAATGTATTATTCCAGAGCAAGAACAAAACCCAGAAAGTATACTTGGCGATTTATCCAAAATTAAATCCAAAATGTTTAAACGTTAGTTTTAGCTGGCGGGTATACAATAAACCAATGAGTTCAGCCTTTAGAGAGGGTTGCTACACGGTGGTGAATGAAGATATCCGGGCTTTGAGATCGTTTAACAGCTGCGACCAAAAATCGTAAACTTCATAGGTCCTCCTGTAATATAATTTGAAACGTAAAAGGAGTAAAGTGTCACATTCAAAATGACATTTTACTTCAATACCGAATTGAAACAAGAGTTAATTTTGAACATCGATAGCGCGTAAAGTAGATTCAGACGTATCTAATCTAACCTCGTTATTCAGTTTTTGGTTGGAGCTCGGTTTCCGCCTCATCATTAGCCAAATCATAAAGTGGCCTATTCTTTGATCCTCTGTCGTCCCGCAGTTGTCTCTCGCCACTAAAGCGCTGCTTTGCGCATGCGTCGCATATCCAATTTGTTTACGGTCTAACAAACTGTGCTCGGGATAAAATCTCGCGTTCATAGGGCCTAGATGAGAGATACTGTTCATTGGCTGTCGAATAAGAATCACTGCAATAGCTATTTGAACACACGCCTTTACTTTTGCCCAGTCTGTTGGCCTAAGAAGGACGAACAGCATTAGCAGCTTACAACAAGATATAAGAAACGGTTGTACTTGTGGTAGCTGTACACTCTGATACTTTAAGAGAAAGAGATTTCCGTTAAATTGTTTTTGCTATAGCGCCACTACGCAGGGACAATTCGACACGGAGGATGTAAGCTTTCTGCTCTTTCCGTAGGCCTCCTAGGCTATTTTTCCCTTCCTCTCCAATCGACGACGCTTGCCATGGGAGAAGGAAACAAGCTGTCTGATCAACCATTATTCGAGTCTTCCGAATGCCGCAGATACTCAACAGCTCTGCAACTGATTCAATACATATATAAAGATAAAAAAACAAAACAAATATAGATACTGTTTCACAGTAATAGGCAAAAGTATTAGCGACGAAGCCTTTTCAAACGGGAAACGTAAGGATTTGTGTGTGTGTGAGTTATAGAAACAAGTTCCTCCTACCGACACATTTGGCTTTTGTGAAGAATCGCCCGCAGCCGCTACATTCCTATACGGTACCATAGGAGCCGCACCAGAGGACCGAATAGCCTCGAGCACCTCGCGGGTCCTATTATGGAGACTTCTTTTACTTGACCAATTCTCCGCCAACAGCCATCTCCCCCCATATATTGGTACCCTAAAAGCGGAGCCCTCTGTCACTGTGGCACAAATCCCATGGGCCTAAACAAACAGAGATGCTGGTGATTTTCTGTTGTGGAAACTTTTCGGAGGATTACGTTTAAGCCACTGCAGAAGGCGATCAGAGAGACGAAGGCGGACAGAGCCTATCAACCTATTGACAATTGTGCCTGCTGAAGCTACCGTTTAGAATCCAGGATATACGAGTGAATCGATCGTAGTCATTTTTCGAAGGTCCCGACGGCCACGTGCGCTTAGGTACTGACTATCTGGTGATTAACCATGTTCCGCAAAGTGGTTAGCCAAAGCATTCGTTGTGGGTCTCAGGTGAGACGATGCAGCGGTAATTTCCGCGGTGGAAATTCGGGCCGGTCGCCTCAAAAGAGGCTCACGCTGCGAATTTTTACCGCTGTTACGGGAGCCATTGCAGCTGGCGCATGCTTTGCACATGACACCAGAGATGGGTAGGTGCAATTCCAGAAAGTCGACGGTGCTGTCCACTGTTTTACTAGGATCTGTTCAGGCAATAATCATGAATCTGCCTCACCTAAGGCGTATACCGTTGTGTTCACTCGTGTACGGTTAGAATATAATGCAAGGGATGACATTTTAGCCCTGCTATCTTAAGTGTCTTAATTTTTTGTAACAATATTTTATTGTGAGAGAGCAGGATATTGAAAAATAAGCGAAACACTGGCAGTAATTTTAGAAGCGGATTTTCAAAAGGTGGAAGGCTACTTAGGAGCTGACTGTGCTTCAGGACCTCAGCCGAAACAACACAGGCGTTTAAACAAGATCGAACGCGAATAGTGCGCTTCTCATCCCCTCAATGCTGGATTCCTCAAAGAACGCCTTAGTACATTCGAGCAAAAACAGGGAAGATCGAACAGAAAAACAAAATGTGGCTTCGGGACACACTCCGTCTAGGACAGATGGGTAGGCGTATGGTGTACAGTCAGGATATTCCTACAACTATTGCCACAGTAAAAAAGACATGAATTAGTCATTGCCGGCCATCAGGGGCAGGTCAGGCGAGAGAATAAAACAATTTCGTTTTTTAGCTAATATCTTCAGCATAACTAAACTATGATTGTGGTTAATAGAACAAACCTTTGTCGTATGAGGTTTTATTTCGTCTCTACTAGGGTATCTGCTAGTTAGGCGGATTCAATTAGCGAGGCTGCCTCCTACGTTAGAATCTGTAAATATATTCCGTTCCTGGTAAACGAGAGTTTGGTTCGTTAAAAGCTATTATTCGTGTGCTACTATTTGTTGTAGAGGAAACACAACAAATTATCATTAATTTATAAACGTCTCGTTTCATAATATGACAGCTAGAGACGCCGTACTAGTAGAATATGGGTTAATTAAAGCTACAATTTAAATGCAGTCACAGAATGACTGGTATGGGATGACGATTTATTTAGAAGAAAAACAAGCTTTTTCAATTGAACAAGCGCAAGCTATGCTGGTGAATAGTGCTAATTAATATCCTGTCGTAATTCAGTACCGTATAAGCTTGATGATGCCTCTCGGTCTGTCTTATATAGACTTTGTATAGAATAGTATTCATAGACGCGCTACTCTCGGACCCATTTCTACCTAGACCTGCCCAGCCAAAACATGTGTGCTTTGCCACAACGAATCCATCTATTTCGGTTGTTCTAACGGACGGTATTGCCTGCACATCATAGCAGGAGTTCAAGCGACCATCAACCTAGATCTCTTGTGCGCTATCAGAGGAACAATTTGTATGCGAGATAGCATACTTACTGCCATTCTACAACGAATCTAAGAGAGCAGATACTACGAGCAACGGTTCGGAATCAGAGTAATTTATCTTTATGTCTAAATCAACTCGACCTTAACGTCACTAGCACGACGTTAACGTCAAAGGCAATCGCATGGAATAACCGACAAGTGTTTAGTAAATGAAATAAATAGAAAAAACCATCCATCACAGACAATACTAATTGTTATTGTCGTCGTGGTTTACTTTATAATACATACATTGCAAAGTTAATTAGATAAGCATCTATTATAAGAAAAGAGAACGCGTCCATCTTGAACAATACTCAGACTTTTACACCTCATACTTCAGACGTGTATTTAATGTTTCATTTTACCTCATCCGATGTATTTTTTGTCGCATGCCTTTGTTAGGGTATCTTACGCCGCGAAGTGTTTTTGTGGACCAGCATAAATAACTTGTGTGTCTGAATCAGTTCGCACGTTCTCTCCTATCCACTTAAAGGAAACATGGTTTTTTTAAACTACTGCTACCGCTCGTCAACGAGGCGGAGTCCAGAGGCAAACCAACGAAGGAGAATGCCAATGTAGTGCAGCCCGAACCTGAAAACCTCGACGGCAAAAAGGACGACGACAAATCGTCCAAACAGGAGAGCTGTTCGAAGAAAAATAAGCCGGGGTTTCGTGATAGAAAGGTGATTATTAAGAACTATAGTCGTGATCGTGTGTACGCATAATTATACCGTAGTACATTTTGCGATTGGAGTCTGACAGTGGCTTGGTGGGACATCTGTGATTTCGCATTTTTTTTTTCAGAGACGATGCATTCCGGTTTTGAACTGATGACCCCTTGAACTGTCTCATTTTTAAGGGCCTGTTACTAGAATTCAATACTTGTATTCGCGCATCTGTGTTGCAAAATCGTATCTCTTCTGTTGTGTACAGATTAGGCATGTTTGCTTTGGCAACAAGCTAATTGAGCATAAATCTTAATGAATGATTACACCAAACAGACGAAGCAGTGAAGCTTAGTGAAACAAAGCAAATTTTCATGCATAGTGAAGATTCCGTGAATTTAGTTATTTATGTTTATCATTAATTCGATCCTGTCTGTGTCGATAGACGAGACTACTCTTATTGTTTATTTCCTGCCAATTTATTTTGAAAGGACACTTTTTATATGAGGAATGAACAGTAAATAATTATTGCCATTGGGACTATGACTATTACTTCGCTATAGAAGCACTATGACTATTACTATAGAAGCAGTATTTTCAGAGATTTTTAGATAGTGTTCTATAGTGCCGTTCGTTGTCTTCTTACGCTTCCATTGCTAGAGATCGTAGGGTGTGCGACGTTTCATCTCAGTAAGCCCACTTATAACGCTCTGTCGCAATTTTTCTTGACACGTATCGTCTAATGGGTTTTTCATAGTGAGCGTCCCATGGGAACTGTCTAGGCCGCGTTAGCTAGACAAACTGCTCGGTCTTGTTTTTTTCAGTATTCCTGCCTACTCTTTGGCATTGAGTCAAATGATCACGCCTCTGTATACGTGTGGTCGGTGTCATTAATGCGACAGGCATTTTGTTTTTGTGAAGAGTCTCTTGTAGGCCCCTTTACGAGCACTAATTAGACTTGCAAAAATAGAACAACCTGAAAAGAAAGCGCCCTAAAGATTCTTAGGTTAGGTTAGGTCAGGCGGCTTGCGCCGTATAAGAGCGCTGGCCCTTGATGCATTACCGTGCGCGCAACATGTAGCCTAGATAATCAGAGCAAACGGCTTTAAATAATTCATTTTTTGGCTATTATAACTGTTGACATCATTGAAGTTTACTTTACCTCATTGAAAAGGTCGATTTGCCTCAAATTAGCGGTAATGGAAGCAAGACACTTACTAGTTACGGTGCGACTGGAGATTATAAAAACTTAAATTTGGATCCAGACATCGTTCGGCTCCAGAATAGTTCATGCAATATGTCTATACGCACAGACTAATCTATCACATATCAAGAGCGTTTGGTGTATAAAATGCTTGGCAGTAGGGTAATTTTACTTAATCCAACGCCTGTTTATGGGTGACTTTCTCGTTTTCGAATGAGATCATTATTTGTTTGTTTAGTCAAAAATACAAATTATTCGGATATCTAACTTTTTGCCGTCCACTGTTGTCTCCCACATTTCCGTAGATCATCGAGTATGAAAACCGAATGCGTCAGTACTCAACGCCCGATAAGTTGTTCCGTTACTTCGCCTCCGTGAAGGTCCAATACGAGAACGGTGAGGTGCGTTAACCAGACAGCTGGGCACAGCCGACAAGACAATTTTGACCTCATTTTTCAGTCACACGCTTGTGGTTCTCCACTACTTGTGTACTAAGCTATGTACGAAAGCTCTTTCAAATATGACCCATTGGAAGAAAGAGCTTTGTCATTTGCACACCATGACCCAATTTCTTTTTCCCAGATGGAGATTTTTATGACGCCTCAGGACTTCTTACGCTCTATTACGCCTGGCATCATGCAACCACAGGGCTATGGCTTGGATCACTACAAGAAAATCGATGCCAAGGTAGGTGGCTTATGCTTGCATCATGCCAGAAAAACTGCCCCAACTAATTGGGGATCGATCAGATTAGATGGTAAAGGTAGATTATTTAAGGTCGAGAATATGGGCTCAACTACACACTTGTTGTCATATGCCCACCATTAATAATAAACGAGGCTTCATGTTAGCAGCCAATGGTTAACAGGATCTGTGTAAGCTTGGTTTCTATTTAAGTCGGGTAAAACATGACAATAAAACACGATTGCGTTTACCCGTGCTTAGCAACAATACAATTAGTAAAGTGAAGTAAATAAATATATGACAGTAACAAGTTTTTCGTATGTATCATATTTGTTAAAAATCTGCCTCGATATTCATTGTCTGTTCCTCGTACAGAATATCTCGACAGGTAATAATTCCTGTGTGACACCGAATTTTTCCGCATTCCCTGCGCCGTTCGAGGGGATGTCCGAAAACAGCGTTTTCTACCGCCTTTCCGCCTCAGGCCTCATCTCATTTTCCGACTATATTTTCCTATTGACGATCCTTTCAGCTTCAAAGAGGCACTTCGAAATTGCGTTTCGAATGATCGATCTAAACGGAGATGGTGACATCGACTTCGACGAATTCGAAAAGGTTAGCAAGTGTCTGCACGTTTACTTCGTCAATACAGGCTGCAAGCTTATTCGATAGCTTAGCACAAGCCGCGTCTTCACAGATCCTATATATTACGTTCAATGTTTAGTAGGTGAACATTTTAAAACAAAGCTCAAACGAATCTATTTACAGAACAAGCTAGAAAACACCCTAAACAGATGAGGCAATATGGATGATAGCAGATCTGGATGCAATCTATTGACAAATGATATTGCTCTCTCCGCAGGTACAAGCTATTATTCGTAACCAGACGAGCATCGGAAGTCGCCATCGCGATCACCAGGGTACAGGGAACATTTACAAGGGCGTGTCTTCGGCGTTATGTACATTCTTCTTTGGAGAGAACCTCGATAAGAAACTAACAGTCGACAGATTTTTGGACTTCCAACGAGAGTTGCAAACGGAGATACTCACATTGGAGGTACTTGTGAACTTTACAGCATTTTGAAACATCGCTATCAGCTTCACTGACACCTCCTACGCAAATAAATTGTTATTATTTATATCATTTTGTAAAAAACATTTTCCTTGCATAAAGCACGTTAAAGCGGCTACGTCTAGTGAGCTAACGACACCACATTGGTCATTATTATCATGATTAGAATCAGGCCTGATTCAAAAAGTGACATAACGGGCCAGTACCAA
>NW_019214242.1:124889-180379 GCF_002532875.2 Varroa jacobsoni
TTCGGCGCCGACGCACCTTGCCTGCACTTACCGCACATGGGCTAGCTTATAATAATAATCGTTGAGTTGGAGTAATGATATCAAATAAATGGTACCATAATGTCCTTTTGTTCATCACAGTTTTTACGGCATGACCCAGTTGACGGAAAGATCCCAGAATGGGAATTTGCCGAGTTGCTGGTCGCCTATGCTGGTCTGAATGACAAAAAAAAGAATCGGATGCTTAAACGAATTAAAAAGGTAAGTAGGGCAAATTTGTCTTGTATATTAGATTTTTGCGGATGTAGGGGGCACTTTGCAGAAAGCATGTCTGCCTTAATTTTAAAGAACTGAACGAACATTGCTTAGCTGGATAAGCTACGTTACTATATGAGCATATAATTGTATTACTCTCGTTTTTCTTCGTAACTAACTAGTAAAATTGGTTGTACATGGGGAGATATCCGATACGAAATTTTCGTTATTTATTTAATCGGTACCCATAGAGGTTAATATTTATCATGCTTTCTTTTGGCTCATAGATTGCGAGTCGCTAACCATCGTTTTTAGCAGATTAGAACTGTGGGCGTATTTTAACGCTGGTGTAATTTTTTGTCATGGCAGCTGTTCAAGGAGTCGTCACAGGGTATCACGCTATTTGACTACCTTCAGTTCTTCCACTTTCTGAATAATATTACTGAAGTGGACACAGCCCTGACTTTCTACCATATAGCAGGAGCCTCGATTGATCCGCCTACGTTGAAACACGTTGCGCAGACGGTAGCACACGTCGAACTAAGTGATCACGTGGTAAACGTGCTCTTTGCCCTCTTCGACGAAAACAGTACGTGTATACGAATGCTCTACGCAACATAATCACTATAGGAGTCATTGACTATAAGCGTCTAGGTCGGACGTGTATATAAAGTAAGATTTTTTTTTTGTATGATTTGCCGTACATCGATCCTGCGTTGCGAACTCTTGTTTCTGAGGGTATGATTGTTCTTATCATCATCGTCATTATTATAGCTATTTTGGCGCTGGAATCACATTATGCCTCATGTGACCTAGATACTTTTATTCCTTATCATGTGCCCTGACGTATCTTTTTGATCCTCTGGACTTATTGCCTACCTGGATTTCAGTGGACGGTCAGCTTAGCAACAGAGAATTTGTCTCAGTAATGAAGGAACGGTTGCATCGAGGACTGGAAAAGCCCAAGGACACCGGATTTGTTAAACTACTCTCATCAGTGGTTAAATGTGGTCGGCTAAAGAAAGCCTCACCGCCCTCCAGGGCAGAGTCAGTTCAGTCAACAAAATAGGATTAACAGGGAACTAATTAACTCACAGTGAAGGAAAGCTCTTTGCTCAAGGGAAAGGAACGGACGTATGAACACCCATTATGAAACATGCCAAATCATCATTCCTACCGATATCATTTCTTGTATCATTTTTAAAACTATGGTTTTGTCTTAAAAATCCACCGCTCGATAAAGTTATTCCATTTAATTTCGAAATAATTCCTACGTTCACTTGATTGTTAAAATCATCACCGTGTGCGTATCATGTATGTGCAACACGCCGATACTGGAATCGTTGACTTAGTTCTTTACTAATTCGCGTCAACTTGCTAAGTGGTGGATAAAAATAACTATTATCAAGTGATATTATCATATTATTATTTATATGCATTGTTATATGTATATATATCTTATTATCATATTATCAGGTCATAAGCTACGGTTTATTTCGACCGGCTGACAAGTGCTTCGTACTGTTACCTCTAATAATTTACAACTATAAGACAGCAATGGATCGTGGGGTATCTTAGCCTATCTAGAAAATAATTAGCTATTCCGTTTATATGCTTTAATGTCAATGTGTGCTTTCGACATTCGGAGGGTACAGGTCTACCAGAGCGATGATGTCGAATCCATATTGCGTGAATTAAAATAAAGAGCTTGCCAAAGTTGATCAAAGACTGCCCTGATCCTTGTCAAACGAACGTACGTAACAAGGACAGCGTTACGGAGTGTTTTTCAAGCCCGTTATAAACAAGGATGGGTTTTATTAGAATTATAATTGTCAGTGCTATCTTATATAAACTATAATATGCGGTGATACAAATGAATGAAGAGGACGTATTTGGTCAAATGAACAGCCATCAAGAGGGAGCGAGAACAAATAGTTGTAGCTGACTTTAGGGCTAAAAAAGGAAACCTCATCCAGATGTTTGCAAGGCCTAGTAATCATCAGGTATTGTGTCTGACCAAGATGAAAATTGCTCTTGATATATATAGTGAATAAAGTGTGGTGTATTTCCATGAAAATGTTTTCTGTTCTTACTGATGCAAGGTTCTGCTTAAAATACCATGCAATGCTCGCGAATGAAAATCTGCGAGACAACTGTTTAAGCGTCAGATATAATACGCAATCCATCGTTATACCGCTTAGTATAATAACATAAATAAATATTCCGCCAATTTTTATCGATTCCTTTTTATCAGATGCAGCGAATAAAATAGGCGTTTTACGGGGGGAAAATAGAAAAACCGCACGCGTGTATATTTTGCGCCCTCAAGTCGTTCAGGCTTTAAAGGGTAGAGGCTTTCCGGACGCTAACAAGCTTCCGAACGTCTACCGGATAACTGCCTAAGGCACCGGACCAGGACGTGGGCGAAGGCCAAGATGAACAAAAGTAAGAACTTTTGGAGCGTTAATGGTGAACTATATCTGGTTTATAGGTTTTTGTGGGCGATGGTTGACCGTGGGGCCATTGGTTAATAGCTTTACAAATCAGTTTTCGCGTTTTTACGTACTTATATACATAACCATCGGATTTTCTAAAACATGTTGTAATCAGACACATTATTTTTATTATTATTGTCGTTGACGGATGGTTGCAGCGGGTACAAGAACAGGATTAAGTTATTTACCGTATGCGGCCAAAGACGAAAAACCTCTGAGAATGAGCTATAATTGGAGCCAGGCAATTAAAACCGCATAATACCTTCGAGCCGTTCCTTGTTGTAGTTGAACTTGAATGAGTCAAACATAAACATTTAATCATACTCTGTAGCAGTAAAATATAAAAAGTGGAGACGGCTTCACGGAAACCGCACAGCCAGTCACCAAACGACATAGCATATAAGTGCTCCACAAGTGTGTCTTGAGGTAAATTGCCGCCTTCAACATGCAACGGTGGCTTGTTTAAGATACATTATCCTAATATAGTCAAGATATTTAGAAGAGGCTTGAGGTACACAGTCATTTGTTTGTTAATTCTAGGGTAACAAATCATATTGGAACACGTATTATGCTGAAGATAAAGGTCACAATGTAACCGAAAACGACTTCATGTCCGCTCTCTTTAAGTAAAACATGTAGATATTTCTTAGATATTCAATCATTTTTAAGTGTCATTATATCTAAGAGACCATATTAGAGCTTTTAATACTAAAGCCATTCTCAAATGATATAGAACATAAAAAATCGAAATTGCGGGTTTTTTTTTTCATATAAGCCCCTTTTTCTCCCTATCAGTTTCTTTTACTATCGGCCAGATTACAGACTCTCACAGCCGAGTCGCATCATCTACATCTGTCGTTCGATGCCTACAAAAAGATCCACGACGAAAAGACCGAACTCTCTCTGTTGGTGTCTACCACTCTCTCAGTCGCTCTCGCCCTCTCTCAGACAGCCTTCTCCCCAGATCCGAAGATTGAGCGGGACAACAACCGCGGGCTGCTCATCCGCGGGTAGCTTAGGTGTTCGTCTTCCTCGTCTCGGGTCTTCGCGCTGTTGTGCTTCTCGCATGCTAGCGATGGTAGAATAGTAGGCCGACTGACAGAAGAGCTCCATGTGCCCCAGGCGGCGTCTGTTCAGTTGTTACTTAGTGAGTGCTTTTGGCTAGGCAGTGGTTATGGGACGCAGTCGCTCGTAAGAAGTGTTGCTGGTACTACTGCTATTTGCCGCGGCGCTCCGGAGTGCTGTGCGGTATTGTGGCGCTGACGAACGGGTGACAGAAACCAACTCGTCCAGTCTCTGATTTGTACGATGGGTCGGTGGGTCCGATCCGTTTTCGGAGCGCAAAGGCTGAATTGGCGCCGCAACAGTCAGTCGGAATAGCGGTGATTCTTAACGGGAAATTTAACTAGCTGAAATTAAACAGAAAATACGTTGGAAGGCTATCATCGCAACGGAACGAGTTAAACTACATTTGTTGAGTATTGAGATAGTTACACGGTAGACGCTCTGATGACGTGATGCAAACTCTGAACTATTGCAGAAGGCCGAAGCGGACGTGTGGCACAGTGGTGAAGCCCAAGTAAGATTTACTTACAGGTGAAGAAGTTCAGTTTCTGACAACGCGTGACGAAAACCACTCGTCTTGAATGTGTCTCTAGGAAACTGCCACCTTAAGCCAACGTGATTAGCGGATATATTCTTGCTTAGAACAGTCTGTGTACTTGTATTATACGGAACAATTACAAATTGAAACTGCGAAAAAGGATACTAGCAACGGATTAATGACAACGGCTTTCGTGCTTACTGGACTCGTCGTTTGGAGGTAAAGTTTAGTTAATATATTGTTTGTCCACCCCCCTGTGGAGATCTGCCACTATTTAGCAAATGCACAAAATACAGTACGAACAGTGAATCGATGCCAATGTACAACGTGTCTCACGCTACAGGTCAAGGTTATTCATTTATTTTCTTCAATGATGTCAAGCTAGATGTTTCCGCCATCGGCTAGACGATGCACCTGACAGCGAGTCAAAGAGGCAGCTTCGTTAGCCGAGATCCGACCCTTTCAACCTTTCAGAAGGGGAAAAACATAAAATATTCGAATTGCTCTAGTAACAGAATGTTCGAGAGCATCATAGCTAGCTTGTTCCTATGAAATCTTTTTACATTCACATGGTGAGGTTAACTAATTGGGTCTGAATGGAGCTGGCGCCCAAACGAATAGCTTTGTGTTCCGATCTTCATGAACGATCCAGATGAAGTCAGAACACGAAAAGCGGCCTCTAAGTGCTCCTCGTTTTGGATGTCTGATCGATATCCTTCTACAACAGTGGCAGTAGTATCATAAGCTCTCTGTTAGAGCAGGCATCGATCTCAAGTTACAATGGGAATGCAATATCTTCATCAGTAAAAGCATGCATGAATTCGAGCTCTCCGCACGAAAACGTTGTGATTTCTAAAAAAATCAAAGTCCTTATCCCGTGGTCCAAAAACAAGCTTTATCTAATTTTAGCTGTGCGAGTGACCTTATTTGTTTAATTTATTAGCAAGAAAAGGTATTCTTGTGTGAACATCGGTCCAAAAACCGCCAAATGCCAAAAAACCGATTGTTAACTTTAGAGCTGATATTGACTTTATATTTTACAACCTTGCTGTAATCGTAGAAACGTGTTATGTAGTCATGCGTTAGAGCATTATGCCAATATAATCAAAGGGATAACTTTCAAAGAGTTCTCTTACCAAAGTATGCAGTTAGCATATGACTTATTCTTATTTCAGAATTTGCGATAACTTCTCAAGCTGAACGAGGGTATTTATTCTAACTCACTACGATACAAAGGAACCAACTACCTTTGAAAAGCGACAGTCAAGCATTGGTTTTGCCGCCCCTTGCTAAATCTCGAAGTTTCGATACGCTTTTAAGAAACCAAAAACTGCCTCCGTTCAGTGAACTTTGCTACACGTATTTCTGTGTTGAAAAGCAGGTTCTATGGTTTACTTAATGAATTACTACTTCACTGAATCAGTTTGTTGCTTAACCGTTTTCTTCTCATCTAAATAACTATCTCAGGCCTGTGTCACATTTTCCGCTAGCAGAAAGTATTTTACCTTGGAGTCATTGGTTGCATCGAAAAAAAAAGCAAATTTTCCGTAGGAATATTGGAGCGTCAATGTATGTCGCGACATCGCGCTGATCATCTAGTTTGACCACTTCTCTTATTTGAACAGAATCGACGACACATGTTTAGAGAATTCGTGTAAAGATGTTTGTTTATCACGAATGGTTTCGCATCTTAATGAGACGTTTTTATCCGCTACGACTCGTCGCGATTCCAGTAAAATGGATACTAACAAGATTTTTTTTTTATTAACATGCCAGTTCTATGAGTAGCTCGGTATCAGATCTGCTCACAACGTATCAATGTAGATCATTTATGGAAAGCACGGCGACATCTGGTCAATTTCGTCCACGGCGAAGCACGCTCTGTGTCAAATAGCCGAAGGACGGCACACAAGAAAGAACAAAGACACCGAGACTTAATGGGGACACTGCCAAAATGGCAACGTATCATACTATATTGTATTTTTCTTAATTTTTTGCTTCATTGTATCGTAAAAGAATCATCAGGAAATCGGTGTTGCCAGAACCTATACAATGAATCTCAATCTCTTTATAATAAATTTGCTTCATCTCACTTCTATGACGCATTTGTTTATTTTTCGAAATAATTCCTGAACACATTGATCTATAGTTTGTGTTTCAGAACACATAGCGAATTAACAAACGAGACGCGCTAACAGAAACCATACACTACATAGTTCTGCGTGTTATTTTGGCGTGTTTATTATAGATGTTACCTGTAGATGACGTACTCTAAAGCACTTGAGTGTTTGTGAAAGGCGTAAACTGGGTAATTCATGCACGTACCTTTAAATGCGTTGCCATGGTGAACATAACCGTTCAGCCGTTGGCAAACGGCTTAAAACTTTCATATCGTTCCATAAAGCTAGAAGTCCAGCCAGGCTCACAGAGAAAGAAATATATCTAGTACTTTATATCAACGCTAACACTACAAGTCAATGGAAGGCCATTCTTTGCGGGTTTCGGCGGGGGACTGAAATAAGCCCAGTTATGCTGTAAACCTTCTCCCGGATGGCCTTCGTAAAAGTTCGTCTCAAAGTGAACTGCGAGTTGAAAAACAAAGACAAAAAATACTTGTGTTTATGTGTGGACTCGTTTGAAGTTTGCTTAATATGCCTATCGGTAGTATTTGCCTGTCAATTTGCAAAATTTGCTAAAGATTCTGTAATAGTTTCATCTATTGTAATATTATTTTCTTTTGATGTTCTACTCTGCTGGCAGACTGAACTGATTGAAAGCCTTCAATCTGAACCTTAACTACCTTTACCGTCTTTAATGGAAGATATTATCCAGAGATAAAAAGAAATTACTTATACACAGTCTCTGGCAGCTTCTGGCAGAATTTCTGTGTATTATATTGCATTTTTGCGAAGCGGCTCATTGGCCTCCATAAATCAGTGACTATGGCCAGCTACCGTTGAGACCGGTCACGTCACCCCCAAAGGAATTCGAAGCTCGCCTCGTCCTGTCTACCGCGCCGGTTTTCTGCGCAGCCGAACTTTGTAACTGGACAGAAAAAGTTTTCTGTACGACGTAGCATTTCTCTACTTTTCGCGCTTTGCTTCGTTGTCGCCATTTTTTCTCATGCAATCGCTCTGGTGCCACCGTATACGACGTAATAGTTCCGTTTCTTTCTTCTGTGCTTCTGGTATTAAGAGCTTTCTCAAAGAGGGTCAGAACCAAAAATGTGTATGACGTGCGATTTCGCTAACCAATACTAGCTAGTCATTGCAACTAGCTCACCCACTATCGTGTCCGAGAAAAACCAATTGTCGGATTTCCTCCGTTCAAAAAAGACTATCGCCGTTTTCTCGAGTCGGTCGGTTTCTTAGCGCCTCAGATTCTCCTCTTCTTCACCCCTCTTAACCTCGAAAATGGCGTATCTACAATGAATCGATACATGCACATTGCTTAACAACAACTGCGACAACAGCGATAAAGACATCCACATCGGTAAACTCCTTTAAGCCGGCCCGTAGTAACCATCTGGCTTGTTGATGGTCTGAAAAACCTGCCAGATTGCTTAACATCTTACATACCACCCCGTCCTACCAATCACTCTGACTACGCCTGCGTTACCAACCCGCCTTTAATGATGCGACCTGAAATCGCCTAATTATCCTATTAGTTGCTTCTGTCTGGTCTACAAATCTATTGGCTGACGATAAACACACATCTACTACATGTAGAAATTTAATGAAGAAACAAAAATGAAAGGTCTGTGATAGACGACAGTTTCTGCTGCTGCTGCTGCTGGTGCTGTTTCAAACAGTTGAGAACTTTTATTTTGGAAAATATCTATAGTAGAAGATGGAATTGTTTGATGCATTTTACTGTTGTCTGGTAGTGATTCGAGGGCCTACATTGAGTCCTTGCTACCTGGCTGCCTTTTGTGCGAGAGATCACGGTAGTACGCAGAGAAAAAGAAACGAAAAAAAAACGTAAGTTGACCTCCCTCAGTTCGGCAGGTCTCTCATAGTTGTTATTGGTCGTTTGTCCGTCATGAAGTTTCCCTTCAGATCAACAAAAGAAGAGCTTCTTTTTCTCTCTGCTGCGCTCTGTGTGGATCCGTGAGTGAGGGGCACCTATATATGTACATGTATTTGCTGCCATCAAGCTGTGTTGTATTAGAGGCTCTGTTTTCCTATGCTATCGTATAGGTACAGTGCCGTAAGAAGAATGCTTTGTTCGATCGAACATCAACACGTATCTTCCCTTTGCTTAGTGCGATTTCACTATGGACGCTATTTTACTCTTGCCCCGGCGACTAACTATTCCTTAGTCGAAATTGAATCCCCACTGCCGCTGCCGACGCTGCTTCAAGGACTCTCTGAACAGTCGTAGTAGGTAAGAAACAACCTAGATCATTGGTCCTTCTTTGTTTGTCAAGGAACTCCGTAGTTGGTGGCGACAAAATAGCAAGCGTATCAAAGGCAGCCTACGGGTGGATCGTTCCTCATGCAGCATGTCCCTCGGTAGCAGCATACAGAGAATGCGCACCAGTTCCTCTGTAGTTTCGGTACGAATTTTAGCTGAGGCTAACATGGCCACGCGGTCCGCTTCGACGTTCTTTGCTCCGGATGTCTCCGAAGCACGAAACGTAGGGCGGGGAGAGTTGGTTATATCTCAGCGGCCGCACAAACAGCAGCTACTGCTGAAGCTGAAGGAGATCTCGTCGCTCACTAGCGAGCGCGAGGCTAGATACTAGGGACGGACAGCAGCAACAATCTTTGCGGAGGCCCTACTGAATGCCTTCCTTCTGATTTTAATGCCGAGGTATGGATCTGCTGCAGTTGCTTCTTCCTTTACGCTATGTGAAGCTTCGTCATCTCCAGCCGTACGCCTGCCCCCCCCCCCCCCTCCGGGGTATGGTCTCTTCGTTGGTCTTTGCTTCTACTGAAAACTCAGGCTGTGAAAAAATAGAAGAGGACCAAATTGCGGTAGCAACAACCGCTTATATCCTACACCCAGCCTATACATACTTAGGCAGCAAAGCAAACGCAAACGAGTAACTGAGAAGGATCAAGCAGACCCAGCCGATCATCGCTTCAAAAGACTTTCAAGGGCTGTGCCTGCTGAAGACGACTGTCGGTTCGTCTATATTTCTCAAGCGTTTTCGAGCTGCTGTTTGCCGCTAACGTTGTAGACGGTGTTAACCTAAGCAAGAGGAAAGCGCCATGCTGTAGAGCAGCGGTGATTAGCAGCAATAGCGACGCTGCCGTCAAGAGCATCAACAACAGCTGCAACAGTCAACGGACAGAGCTGCCTTTACTCCTGTTGCTATAGCAGCACGGCAGCGCGAACGATTCGAATGGTCGTCGGGCCAGGTACGTTCGGTTGATTTGACGGAGTTAAAGATTCGCCGGCCGTCGCTATACGCGCAATCGTATAACAACATACACACACACACACACACACAAGTAAATCCAGATAGGTACACATGCTAACTTGTACATAGGGACACCCTCACTGACACAGAGGCCAGCGCAGGACTCGGTCGAATAGGTCCAGGTAGCTGGTACTTGCGGGTGCTCGCACTGCTGCCCGCCTTCGGATAGCCTCGAGTGTTGAACAAGACAGCGATCGACTGCGGAGAAAGCCGCTAGTCCTCTGGCTTAGCGAGTCAGGGGCTGGCCGTTGGCTGATCTTCGGTGCTGCTGCTGCTGCCTGTTGAGAAAGCCGAATCATCGAAAGAGGCTGTGCTGCTAAATTGCTCGCACGTTGTTCGCCCTATCGGTCGGGTGCTGCTCGGCGTTGAGTAGAGAAACGACGAGAAAGATCTAGGGATGGCCGTAATGATTATGGTGGTGCTGATGATGACTGTGATGGAAACGATGACGAAGACGATGACGAAGAATGGGCTGTAGCTTCTGCTCATCGAAGAGATAGATAAGTAGGCTGGTAGGCAAGCAGGTATTCGGCAACCGCAGCGACAACGAATTTGGCTGCAAAGAGAAACTTTGCGTGTGGTGACTGTCGCCAGCTTACGAAAGACTGTCTCGACCCCAGCCAGCTACGCCTGCGGCTGGGCTGGGTTCGGTCAGTCACGGTACAGCTAGAGCAGTAGATCTGTGAAGGTATGTTGGTTGATTCACTTTTCGCCAACGAGATAGGCTTCGGTACTGACTCGGCTTGGTTCATAACTAGATCCGATTGCAAACTGATCAGACTAAGTTGGGCTGAGTTCAGAAGGAAGATCACGGGTGGACACCAGCGTACACAGCTATACACAACTTGGACGAGTCTGTTTTATTCTCTTGAGCAAAAGACTTTTATCGATGCAGAAAAGGACGAAAGAGCGGGGTAACTTCTCGACTCGTTCATTGAAACATAGCGACTATATCTATCGATGTATTGATAAATCACGCCGATAGAGCTGCGGCAAACAACTTTAACTGAAACTAAGCGAAGGCACGCAGTCGACAAATAAGAAAAGAGATGGGAATAAAGAGAAATGGCAGAACGGGAATCTGGGTTGGGGAAATAGTCGTTACATAGTGCTATTTTGTATGCATGAGAGAACACGTTCAATGTATAGTCGATCAGGATTGCCGGAGTTATAGGTCGATTTTGTGCGGCACCTAGTTACTAAGTGACCCATGCATGCTGTCCTCTTTGCCACCCTTGAACCGGAATATAAAACGGCCGGTGTAGTCTGTCCATTTTCCAAATGAGTGCATTTCAAGAGGCAACTATGCACGTCTTTCGTGTTTGTTTTGCTATCGAAGTCTGTTACGCTTAACATAGAATATTGTCGCCTAGCGCAAACAGAAATCAGAAGAAATAACGGAGAGCAGAAGGTAAATTAAAACCTCTTGCAAATCTTGGCGCGAGTATCAGCTCCGGCTGACTGGGCTTTTATATGGCGGTAAACAATTGTAAGATACGTATGTCACACTAAGATGCTGAATAGAACGTACCTGTGTATCCTTGTTATTTACTTATTCTTCGTACGTCTTTAGTTTAAAGGTATGCTCAAACCAAAGCGCATTTTCTAGACTTTACGACTGCTATAGGTCAAACAGTCACAGAATCCACAGTGTTTAGACACATCACAGCGTTTTGCATAGGTCTGACTTCATTTGCGGCGCTACCTCCAGCTCCAGCTGTTTCCGGACCAGTATCGACTTCAGAGAGTGAAATAGTACAGACACGATCTGCGTGTATTTTAATGAGGAGTTCCCTCCCGTTGAGCTGATCGTACCCAGAGAGCTGTCGAAATAGCCGCCAAATCTAATTCCACATACATACGAGCTACTGAGTGAAATGCAGGACGCGGTTGTATTGTGGGTCCAGACACGCACTCCTGCATTGGTTGATGAGGTTTTTGGTTCATAGGTCTATTCTAACTGAACCTGGTCAAAAAGTCGCAGACGGTAGACCGGGCCCAATTTATCGAGCTATTGTACGTACAACAAGTTAAAGTTCTGTTGCTGTCATCAGGTTTGGTGACTGTGATATTCGTATATTAGGCTCGACCCAAGACGATGGTTTGTTCGTAGCGGGGACATACAGAAAGACAGATCAGCCTCCCCTAGCTTGTTATAGCTTGCTGCCTCCGACTTTTTGAAGGTTAGGGGAGTTTGAATAAACAAGACTAGGGCGGGGTCACCAAAGGTAATAATAACAATAAAAAGCTCAATTCTGTTTTCTTTGGAGGAGGCTTTTAGTTATACAGAAACTCGAACGGGACAAATGTTATACAATTTATAACAGAACAGCTAGTTAATGTCAACTTGGCAATCAGCTGAGCCTAGGCCAACGGAAGTGCATACTCCTACGTCGTATAGCATAGTATCCGCGACTTGATGTAGCTACGATCTGTCATGACTGTTAACATCAGCTAGCCTATGATGTAGGATCCTTGTAATACCAGAACGAAAGCAAAGCAAGAAATGACAGAATGCATCATGATAGTATGCCTTCAGGCTGATAAGGCATCGTCCTTTCTATACATACTTATGTAAGTGATGACCAAAACGAATGTACTTATCTAGATAAATAAATAGAAAAACAAGAAATAAGTCAAGAAAAACCTGATCCTGGGAGGGAGATATTCATTTTTCCTAACACTTTATCAAGAATGTGACGCTGTTTTCACAATTGGAATCAATTAAATGATGACTATTATTTCATGTTTCCTACAGCTCTATATAGGTCTATGTGGTGCTATCGGAAAATGGTACTCGTCACAGTTTTCGCAGGTGGCCTTAAAAGGCCGTCACCCAAAATGCGAAACGTCCAGAAATCTCTAATATCCTTTATATGGGAATTCTTAGCATTTAATAGAAAAGATTCATGTCTACGCATAAATCCAGCTTGGTAAGATATTTAGATTCCTGACTTAGTCGACTTGCGCACTGTTTTATTATCAATGAGACGCATGGATCGCAACGTAAGCGATCGCCTCAAGAAACACAAATTGGATGCTTAGAATATATTAATTATAGCTTTCAAATGGTTAGTCTAGATACACCACATATATAAACTGATGCCATAAACTTCCTAACATTTAAAGGTCAAGCGCTTAAAGAAGCTCGAATCAGAAACTGCTCAGACAGCGCCTTTACGCCCATTTTTTTGTTACAGTCAGTCGAACATAATTTAAGTTTAAGGGTATGGTCCAGTAAACTAATTGCTCAATAGTCCTTGATATGCCCTCCGTCTCGCTACCCATGACAATAAGAAAATATTCAGTTAGAACAATCCTCATTATCAATGACAAAGCTAGTGGAATTGGTGGATCGTTTGATCAGACAGCATACCAGTGATATTCGGCTGCTTGGCTAAAGTCTAAAGGTTTTTTTTGGCCTTTTCTACTTGGACTATTTTTGAGAGCCTTACAAGCATGTTGATACTCCTGCGGTTCTTGTGTTTTTGGTATCGTAGTCAAGACAGCAGCCAACTCCATATCTACGTAGTCTTTATTGACGCCTCTATGTCGTGCGCATGTAATGTCTCGGCTGCAGAACTCGGACCAGTGTTAGTATTTCTC
Organism: Varroa jacobsoni; assembly: GCF_002532875.2. Classification (NCBI taxonomy): domain Eukaryota; kingdom Metazoa; phylum Arthropoda; class Arachnida; order Mesostigmata; family Varroidae; genus Varroa; species Varroa jacobsoni. The sequence goes on from NW_019214242.1 coordinate 138,256, forward strand.
CCGGGACCAGCTTCTGAAGTCGGTTGGCTGGAGAGGCTCGATGAGGGCACAAAGGACCTGGCCGACCCGCCGGCAGGCAACCGAACGCTCCGTAGTGCAGATCAAAACATTGTGTTCCATCTAAGTGCAAGTCTAGCGTTTCTTGTCGGTTCGTGCGTGTGTTATAGTGCATCGTTTACCTTTTACTGCCTCACCGGTATCGGCACAAACAACACGAACTTTGTGCTTTGATGGGAAAGCCATAATGGCTTTGACGCTGTTGCTGTTATACGCCGCGAATCGCCCGTGAGCCGTTGATTATGGCTGCGCTGCCGAAGATGTTTCAGAAGCTACTGCTGGTCGGCTGACTGGCTCCGATGACGGCAGAGAAGCAAACACATCAAACACTCTGCACTCCGTTCGGCCGTCTGTCTGATTGCCCGTCTATCCGCTCGTATACATTTATCGTACGGCAAGTCGTCCTCACACACTGTTTGTAAGGGTAAACATTGTTTCTACATTTTAGAACTCTAGCATTCCGTCGTCTTTTCCCTGTTGGCCCTTTGCTTTCTGCTCGTAATCGTCGTTTTTATTTGTGGTTTGTATTAGGCCTATTACATCTACACACGGACGCGCAAAGAAGGTGCCTCGGCCATTTCTAATGTGCGTCAGCGGACGACAAGTGGAATAACGATCCAAATAGAATAAGATAAAATGAAAATCCAATTTGTGTTATTTTTCCTGTCTGCGCGAAAATATTATCAACAGCGCGAAGAGTGCGTAGTAGTCCGGGACAAAAAGGGAGAGAGAGATATTAGTAAAACGCAGAAACCATGATAGTGTTGGTCGGCTGATCTTAGCAGACTTGACGGTGATTACACTCCCAAGAGTCAAAAAGACAATGTAGGAAGAGGTTGTTGAAAAATGTTTACTCTATCTATAATATGGAGAAAATTACGGGACATTTCCAGCTTCTAGTTCCTGGTTTATAGGAGAGCACAACTATATTGCATCGCATATTTGTAGCGGTATCAGTACAAAGGAAAAGGTGTACAGAAGAAAACGATGTTCTGGTTTTCGATTCAGAATACCACTCAAGCTGGCCGCTGATCCTGCACTTAGAACATTCAGCTTGGATTGTTTGGATTGCTATGGTAAAGTACTGCCAGCCGACGACAGTTGTCGCGTCTAGGAACATAGAAGGAACAAGCTAATGCAGGTACTTGTTAGGTTCACACTTCGTGATCAATGCGACCACGAAAAAAAGACGTGGGGCCCTGAAAGCTGTCGGGGTATGATGGAACCGACGGAGTCTTCTTCCTCTTCTCGAAATTTATCATGAATAGATGATGGCGAATGAACTATGGATCATTCGTCCATTTAATACAATATCATGGGTCGCTGTAGTCCTGCGCCAGATAAACTGCGTTCCATGTTCTGTATGTGATACGCTTTCAACTCGAAAAATATTCAGGAAGCTGTGTTAATTGCCTGGCATTTCGATGAGTAGACGAGTGAAGGTTGTTTTTCTTTGGCATATTTTTCACGAATTTCGAGCACAAAAGATATTTTCCAGAAGTCCGCGGAATTAAATCTAAATTATACCTTTGGGTAAAGTTTCAGCAATTCCTCAGCATTTCACTCGAGTCCTAATAAGCCCGCCGTGATTACCGAAGAGATACCATGCACGTTTGTTGAAGCATATGAAGAAAAAAATAAATTTGTCAAGCCATAAGCCAGTTTCCGAGATTCGTTGAACCATTAACACCTACATCTCAGAGAAAGTCATGTTTAGCTCTAACATAGAAACATAGGCCATCAACTCTATCGTAGCAGCAATGATGATATCACAAGCTTCATTGGGCTTTAAACGTCTTTCATTATTGCGAGATTCATATGTAGTTACTTTCTAACAATAGCAGCAACAGTAGCTTTGGTTCAATAATTTAATAACTTTCTCATCGAAATCATTGGTAGGATCCGATCGAACAGATGGTCAGCGTTAGAGGCGTGATTCGCAAGACCCGTCGCGATGCCGGGGTATAGCTCTGTCCTAAAACATAACAATACACATCGTTACTAAGGGCTCGCCCACTGGGTTTGCTGATCACAAAGCCCAATGGTACGCACAGATAGTTGATCAGGAAGAGGAAAAGCTACGAAGTCAATTCGAATCGTCGATAGAAATCGAAAATTTATTTTGTACACGTGTCCTGCACAATGTGTACTGCACACATTATTAATTTTTAATTATAATTATAATTATTGCACCCATTAGACAAGAAGGCGATGGTAATGCAAGTAAAATTTAATTTTTTTTTCCGCATATTTATTAAGTAAAGAGTCTATTATCATGTACGCGGACGTCTACCGTTTTTCACTGCTTTTACTCAATGTGCTTACTAACTTAGCTTCGCTATTAAAGTAATGATAAAAATCACAGTAATATTTGTATCAATTTACGAATGTCATAATCTTACTATACCTGTACTTTTGGATTCGCATATACCGCAATCATATACAATGCGGAGTTGACACCGTATTCTACAAAGAAAAACCATTGCTGGCTTAAAGTGTTCTGATTCAAAAGAAAAATACAACCCTTCCTATTTGTACCTGTTTCTTCATCGCACTAAATTGGAACTACGGGCTATATAATTGAAGTGTGAGTCAAGTCAGCAGAGTTATTGGGTGGCTGGTCCGTGATGGTCGAAGTTGGTATTTATTTGTTAATCTATAATACACGATGGAATCATAACTTGGATCTTTTCAACGGATCGGTCAGCTGTATGCGGACGATACTGTTATTTTAAACATAGATTGGCTCATCATCACTGGCTCACCGTTGTCTCGAAACAATTAGAATCACTCTTGATCCAATTTTTCACAGTCTTTATCTACCACTATCCATTCATACATATAATTACCTGAATACATCTATCGGCATAGCCTGTTTATTTATGCATGCTATCTAAAAGGGATACATGGAGACAAAAGGAAAAGCACGGAGACGAAAATGCTTCGAAATAGAGCAGCTCTAGAAAGAATGATCAAGCCTCTATAAACTGATCATTTTTCCTGGTGGAAAACTGATCGGCTTCAACTCGACGTGACGGCAACGCAACTGACCCTGACGCGAGCTTTCTGTGCCGGTTTGGGTCCAAAAGAATGTTTTGAAACGATCTGATTTTTTGCTCGGACTAGTAAACACGGAACGGCGCACGCTTCTATGTTTCGTTCTGCTTTATTCTCACATAATGGAGAGGAAAAAAGGGAGCGAGGTCCGGAAAAACGTCGCGAAACGAAAAAAAAAAAAAGTCGAAAGAATGGCCAAGTTTACCGGCCCGGTTGCCGAGGTGTCTAGCCACCAATTTTGGCCGAGGCAATTTTTCATTTTGTAAACGGTCACGGTGCAGGAAACACACAAAACGCAAGACACAAAACGCGCTCAGCTGACGCGAACAGCCGGCACCAACTAACGTGGATATAGCTATAGGGATGCGCCCGCCGCTGTTGTTACATTCTGTCCATTTGATTATTGACTGTATTGACGCCGCTGTGAGAGATGATGCTGATGATCGACAAGACAGTCATCTCAAGATTATAATCATCGGTACACGCAGATCTCCATATATATATGTATGGCACCATAAAATGCATGGCAAACGGAACTGCACAGTCTGGTAAGGCTGACGTTGATCCCAAAGCGGATGCTGTTATGGTTTAGTGGTAAGCCGGCAGACCTTCTCGTTCGCGTCGCCGCCCCGGTCGAAACACTTCGACGTTGTTACATATTCCTGCGCAGAGGAGTACCTATGCCAAGAGTTTGTCCTATTGTATGTGTAAGCATTGGGATCCCGGGTGTTGACGGCCTGCAGTTCAGGATCCTTAATGCTGCATGCATGTCAATATTACGCGATGTGGTTACACTTTGCAGTGATTGTTAAAGTTCATGGTAGTATATGAAAATTGGCTAATTCCGCTGATTATTGAGGTTATTGGATTGAATTGGTAGCTTAACTTTGGAGTGATACAGAGTTTTTTTTTGAAAATCTGAGGTGATCAAACCGCGTTTAACAATTTCACAGTAATCTGATTGTGTGAAGTACGCTATTCAGGGATGTTTATTTCTAAGGCATAGTCGCAGAAGAATAAATCATATAATCATATAGTAGCAGATTATGTAATGAAAGGCAACCCAGCAAAAACAATTATTATATCATATATTTAGCTAACTATACACTTTTAAACCTCTGTATAAAATTATTGATAAATATGCATTGCAGGGTGTCAAACACATCTTAATTATTCGACAAAAATTTTATAGATATAAAATTTTGGTTTTTTGTTGTGCGAAGGATCACTACTGGTTTGCCAAAGAACACCAATACGCTTGACTTCAATCAGCCGAACATATAATGCATGTGAGACATATAAAACTAATTCTTCCAGCCAGTGTCCTAAGTAGATTTTCATTTTGAGTGATCGCGAGGAACGATTACCATATAAACCAAAGTATTAAAGTTTGAGGTAAACATGAAACGCGAGAAACTTGTCTGAGCTCCACGCAAACAAAGGTAAACTCTAGCATGAATGATATAAGCTCGCTGCCGGCTCACTAAAGTGTTGTATGCTACCTTGACTGACAAGGACCCACAACGTATCCTTGAATTGGAAATTTGCTTAGCTATGCGAGCCGAGATAAATGCTGGATTGACAGTTGTAGAAGTTTTTAAATAGAGGAGTGAAGACATCTAGTTGCAAAGGTTTCAGCTCCGAGTCTGCCTGCAAGCTCGTAGCTAGGTCCATCATATGGGCTTCGCGGTTACACGTAGGATCATTTTGCTTATTATCTTCCTTAACAATGGGATGAAAAACTTTAGCTCACTGTAAAATCTGCAGGGGGCAAACGGTATCTTTGCTTTTCGGCCATCTGGAGAGAATGGACGAGTGTTGTTCGTTTTCGGGCTCTGCAAAAAGCGTTCATCCGCCCTTCGTTTTCTTCTGTCTTTCTTTGACCGGCCCTCTTCTATCTCCTGCTGCGTAAGAACGAACGAACCATGAATGGGAGAATTTCAGTTGAACGCATGATATTCTAGCTAACTGCCTAGTTAGTTGTGTCTTCTTTTTTTAATTAGTTCTATGGGCTGACGAAAAGCTTGTTTGCGCCGTTTTTCCAAAGATGGCTACAGGGAACGCGAGAGCGCTTTCTCTCTAACAATGAAATATATGTATATTCACCGCAAGAGACTTTCCTTCTACAGACCCAGCCATATGATTAGCACTGATAGGTATGGCAGGAAACAACGTATCATAGAATCGCGTCGCGTCGCGTCGATGTCAAAACGCGCGAACTTCAAGAGTAGGTCTGAAATATCAATTGCTGGGGGTGGGCGGTCACTGCTTTTTGACGGATTGATATTGCGCATTACATGCCATGTATCTCAGGTTCTTTTATCTGGCAAGAGGGTGCACGCTATTAGTCAATTCGCGGTGGCTGATTCGCATCACAATTCACTACTATATGTATTCCTCGAAGCAAAATAGTTCCTTGGTCAGTACTTTGTATATTTTGAGTTACAGTCATGTTCCTAGGTTTTCATTAACATTTGCTCCTGACAACATACTTCACATACGTGCCTGCACACGCCAAAATAGAAAGACAGCGTTTTTAGGCTAACTCCGGCTGAACCCAAATATATAAGTACACGACCCTCGGGGGTACCTATTCGGCTTCACAAGGTCCTTATATACATTCATGGGATCGACTAGTCGCTTGCTAGTTTAAACCAATCACCAGCCGGGATCTTGCTCTCTTGCGATATCTCTAATTTTGTTTATTGTACTATATTTCAATGAACCAAGTAGATGATGATTCGTTTATGAACTCGTTCGATTGACACCCATCGCTTTTTTTTTTTAATGATCTTCGCATGTTATCACTTTAAACATGGTTCATTAGTCATACTATGTGTTCTACGTAAAAGTCGGTAACATCTGCCGACAGCTATTCAACAGTAGCTTCAATATCGAGAGTGCGGTAGTGGAACACGCATCGCTAAACGCCGGTAGAGCCCAATACCGTACTATCCAGCTGTAATATGTGTCCTTATTTATCCTTTCTTTAGTGATGTTCGTTATATCCACGGAAATTTCCCACAGCTCTTAAAATGTTCGGTAAACGTGCTAACTATGGTGTTATTATAACAACATATATGAAACGACTTTGGTCGAGGGAGCTAAACCTACTTTTTCGTTCTCTGCCATACCATTGCCTCTGGTATTAAATAGGTTGAATTCAATTTTTACTTATATCTCCCTTAAGGTCGTTCCGAGTTTCAAAGTCAACTGACGATTAAACTGAAACAAGCCGGAAGCAGTAAGGAAAAATTCCCATCGCCACAAGAGACGGTGATTATAGCATCGCCAGCCTCCTCGTTGATGATGAGATGATCATTCGCTGTAGCCATTTTAGCTCTGAAGTGGTTTTTGTCAGAGCTTCTTCAGTGGCTTGTAAACAGCCTGGAAATGAACGGGTTCGCTTCTGAGCTGTGATGCAATGAGAACAGCAACCGTTAATGCTGATCAGATTGCTAGCTAGAATAGCATCCGGCCCGGTCTAAGTGTTGTTGTCGATGTTACCGGGAACCAATGAATAGAATCGTCAAAGAAGCCGGATAAGTCGACAGCTGAGCTCAAGAGTACTATCTCGATGAACGAAAAGCGAGTTGGCTTTTCCTTCTGGTGGTATGTTTATGATGTCTGGCTTGTGCTTATGGCATGCATCGATCTAATTGAAAGAATAAAAGGCAAACTAAAGGGACAGGAGATAAACGACAAACAACAATAACATTTGGTACAGATACCGACGACGATGTTTTACATGGTGCATAATAGAAATGTTTCAAAATAAGAATTAAGCAGAAACCGCAGTCACCAGAATGGACATGAAGACTCATTAGCTCAACAGTTAAAGAATATTTTTTTATTTGCAATCGACCTTAAAAGTGAATGCTTAATATTAATGTTTGCCTATAATGAGTTCTTGCGAAGGACAGCCGACCACAGCGCTTCACATAGTCATCCCGTAGATCCCTGGCCAAGCAGGCAACATTGGGCAATGTTACTTGTAGTTGCCTGCAAAACCCACAAACTCGCCACGATACCGCAGAAGTGTCAGACAAAAAGCAATAGCCACTTTCGTTAGTAAACATGTGATAGTTCGCAACTATGTGCCTCTATGTATGTAGATAGCAGAGTATGAGGATCAAATGGGTGGAAATAAATCGAACTGACTCACATGCCCAGGTATCTGTCCATATTCGTACGATTTTTTTATAGCTGTGCAGATGCAGACAGTCATTTGCCACCCATGTCTCTAGCCGCACGATGCACTCACGAAAATTAGCCTAGTATCCCAGGCTGAAGTCTTTCTCTGGATGTGCCCACCTCACTTACCGAGCAGCTCGTCAACTTTACTATTTAATAAATAACTTTATACAAACTCCACACACACGTACTTCCGGGAATTAGAGGAGAAACAAACACCGAGTTAAATTCCTAATCGGCGTATCTACATTTTACCGCATACGTAACGTAGCGTACGCATACGGCTATTTTTAGCGAAAATGAAGTAATATATTATAGAATTAGAGACACAGTAATCACCTTTTGTAGCGGAAAAACGCTTCATTTTTACTACGCTTGTTTGCTTATCGTGTGAGTTCCCTTTCGCTCGTCAGTCCCTGCCTCATCATATGCCTGATAAAAGTTATGGTTTCTGTAGAAAAGAATCCTATCTTACCCTCTTTCCTCCCTTCTAGAGAACACTCATAGTTACATGAGCTTCTTCAACATGTGTGAGTCAGCTTGTGTATTTTGCTGTCTAATTTAGCCATACACGTTTTTCTATAATTTGTGTTACTTTTTTCATTTGGCGCTGACGCCGACACAACCGCCGCGTTCAACTGGTACGCTACTGCTGCCACCGTTCTTTCCTCTTAAAATAAATGATTTACAGCTTGTGTCACAGGTATGTGTTGGTTGCTTGGTTCAGCCCCGAGACGCCCTTTGGGTTTCGGGTTTTCAATCTCCAACATGCGCACGCTATCTTTCTTGGCAACCGTGTGGTAGTAGCGCGGCTTTTTGCTGAGTATCTTCCCCTGCTGTTCAGATTGCTGTTTTTGTTTGACGCCTCTGTAGTTCTTGTTCCGTTTTTTTTGCGGAACTCAGACTTTATTGACATATATTTTGGTCTCTGAATTCAGAAATGGCAAAAAGAGCGAAGATGAAAAGCAGCGGAAAAAGGTAAGAAGCGAGAAGGCACAATGAAATACTAAAAACTAAGCCGCCGACATAACCGACCATTAGATGACCGCGGTGGAGAAAGCTTGGAGGGATTTAGCTGGTGCGGACTGTCAAGATAGGTCATCACAGTGAAATCTCACCTCCAGCAGCTATCCAACCTAAGGAAGAATAACATGAATAATTGAAAGTAAGGAGCTTCTATACCGATGTCCCTCTGATGGACTTCCAAGGAAGTCCACCTGAGGGGCATCGGAAGCAGATGGAAAATGCGGCTGTCTGCAACGAAAAGTGTGAGCCTTTGATTTCCACGTCGTCATGCACCAACGGCTTTCTGGAAATTATTCCTTTCTTCTCCCAGATCCCGGCCACCATTCTTCGTCGCTCTTTTATCTTTTGTTGTTAAAGGTGAAAAGACTCACGAAAACGCTTTGGTCGCAAGTCACCACCACGAGAAGGTTTACGGACAGTCGAGTCTAGAGTGGATTGAAAACCGGAGAGCTTCATCGAATCACCACAGCAAAGACTACTTTCCGAAGAAGTAGAGTTCGCCGACATCGGGACCTAGCAAGAATGATAACGCTGTTGAAGCCAAATAAATGGCTCAGGGTTTACGTGTAACGTATCTACAACCGGCATCGAACGTGCATCACGTACGGAGTTTGCCTATTACAGAGCCTGTTACACAATCTGAAGGGCGGACAGAATAAAGAGCAGTACGAAGCCAAACATGACAAGCTGTCGAAGTCCTGTTGAGACGCAGTGCGGAGCATTAACTCTTTCGTACCTGTTTCTACGAGCGGAACGAAACAAGATACTATTGACATGCAGTAAACATTTGTCACTGACAACATAAAGCAAGGAACAGTGGTCGGGCGCCGGCTCACTGCGTAATTTGTACTCGTGTTTACATACCGCCGATGAAATCGAAAGCTTTATTTACAATGAAATAAAAGCAAACAAAGAAAGATGAGACAGTAAATTTAAAAGAATCCAGGCGAGTAACACAAAACAAAAAACCGTTGAGCAAATATACAGGATCGTACACACATACGTAAGCGGACATATATCGTGGCGTGCGTAAACTATGTTCGAGAAGGTGAAGCACCAATAGAGCAGAGGGACCTACATAGAATCAATTAGATATTACTAAAAACACTGAAGACAACACTGAGAACCACGACACGCTTCCCCCGTATAAAGGAATTAAACGAAACCTCCCGCAGAGCGGTGAACGGAAAGTGGATAATTGTGTGTGATTAAGGCATGGGCTTTTTTTGTAAAGACATGAAGTTAAAAAATGGTTTCAATAGTTCGATATTCGAGAGCACCCTATTGACTTCTTTAGGATCCAGACAATAAACCAGTAACGAAAGCAATCAATAACAGCAATGGGTGTATATTGTAGGGCGCTATACACCTAGCACAATATGGCACACGGTATGTCAGCAAGCATCTTGAAACAAGTTGGCAGTTGTGTTCCTCGCTGACCGGTTTCGAAACCTTGTTAGGACACTGTTTATTCAGGATGTATTCTCTATACAGACTCGAATAAGAAAAGCTGGCAGAAAAAAAACTAACACGCACTCATGCTAGTTTCCAGTACTAGTCTTGATATCAATAAAAGCAGAAACAAATATTTCTGAACGGTGAACCATTATTCTAACTATTTTTTATTTCCTTTTTTTCAGTAGTGGCGACGGCAGATAGTAGTGTTCTCAGAGGCTATCCTGTTGTGTTGACAATTGGAGATAAGATTTGTTTCGCGACTTACGAATTATACTCTACATACATGCAAAGAAATACGCGATTTTGGGTATATTTAGAATTAAATACTGTCTTAATTCAGCAGCATTTTAAAACGTAAAGTAACCTTTCTTCGGAGCCTGTCGGTCTCATGCAAACTATCTGATCAAACGACACAATGTCGACGAACCGTACATAAAAAGCACGAGTTGCGGCAAACCAAAACTGGAGTAATCGTCTAAAATGATTCTACTTCTTAGACCGAAATGGTGACCATGTGGGCGGTATCCAAGTCACTCCAGGGATAAAAACAAGTGGGCATGAGCAAACTTTTCTTGTCAACACCAAAGTACACTTATAACAGAAGATGAGTTAGCTTTATTCGATGTTCTCCAACACAAAATTAGGTCAAGTCAACGTTCTATTCAAACATGAGGATGCGTACGTAGACAGTTATCATAAGGTTTTCGTTTATTACAAATTGTTTTGCGGCAATTGTATTGCGTTACATTTATCACCGTTACATCAAGTTAGAAGTATATACAGTATACCAGGTCTCACCTCAACTTACTTTTTTTTTCGATTTTACAAACAACGAGATCGGTAAAACAAGCTACCTGCTGAGCTTCTGAAAAACAGCATAGCTACCAAGGTATCTGCTGGTATATTAGCATATACAAACAGAGACCAAATCAACAATCACAGCTGCTGTTGCAGTTAAAACAAACGCCAACTGCAGACTCTTACTAAATGACTTACTATGCTGCGTGGACATGAGTTACCGTATTCGTCCAACGAACCTCAACGTTTACCCCCGTTGCCTCCATTATTAGAGTTCTCAATGACGTCATTACGTCCAGCTGCATCTTTGACAGTATCTAATGGCAGCTGCTAGCGCAGTTCTTAAATAATAGACGAGTAGTAGAGTAGATAGTAGCCAAACAGGGAACTCCAGATCAGGCGTGGTAGTTTGTCGTTTTGGCCGATGTTTATCTGTCTGACTGTCCCTCCATCCGTCTGCCCATATGTCCGTCTCTGTTCCATTTTGGCCCTCGCATACCCACGTTAAGCTTTTTTACTTTACTCATTGTGTTCTCATAGTCTCAAGATGCAAAGAGCCTAATCCTTATGTATCCGTGACATTCGCTATGTTTATGCATATCTCTGGGAGTCCTCTACTGCTCCGGTCACTCAATTGCTTGGTAATAGGCGATGCATCGTAGCAATAATGGCAACGCTGATTGAAACGGCGTCACGAGACGGCAACTTTTTCTCAACCGGCTGCTGTCCTAGTTGTCGACCGTGGCCGCTGGGTTATTCAACGCTTTGGTTTACCTGTCGCTGGCTGCTTTTTTGGTCGAGCTTTTCTTCTCGTCCGTCTACCCAGTCCTCAATGTACATAGTGTCGATGTTCACAACAACATTCATGAGAAGCACATAACAATTGTCGTAGCAAGCAGAAACAGCGGTAGAATCACGACCAGCTAGCCAGAGTAACTCGATGTGTTCTGACTGACTGAGGACCACGAAGAGTAAGGTGACCGTCGACGGAACCCTTAACAGTCCGGCGATGCCCAGTCGACGACTTGTTTCTGCTATATTAGGAGCCCTCCAACATCCCCTCGGTAAGCGAAGCGGGCAGAATAACCACGGGTAGTGGTCGTCGTTTCTTCATTTGCTCGATTTCGTTATGACTTGGATGCTCAGTGCTCAGCTTCGCCGGCCTGTTCGTCTCCACAAGTCGTCCATGATCACGAGCCGCAACCGGCAGCCAAGTGGATAGTCACACAACGCGTCCATCAGACGAAGAAACTTTCCTGTTTCAGCAGCCATCTGCCTGCTGTTACTTCGGCTTCTGTTTCTACTGCGTCAGATTTGTGTACGGTTCCGACGGACGGCGCTGATACGGTAGCAACTATGACAATAACGACAACGGCAGCAGCGGCAAAACCGAACGCGCCGGCTAAGGAACGCGCCGCGCGATCCAGACAACCGAACAACTTCCTTTCTCTCGCATCCTTCTTGGCTTCTTCCTCGTCATCATTTTCGTCATTGTCGTCGTAACTGTCCGTCGTTGGCATTCCCTGGTACGGTCTTCGCCGCCATCATTTCGATAACAACAACCAAATTAAGCTAAACCATCCGTCGGTGGACTCCACTAACCCTGCTTTGGCTACTACCATCGGTAGTTGTAGTTGTCGACCAGCGAAAGCAATTGCGGCCGTTACAGTTGCATAGCTACTGTTATCGCTACGACTGCTAGAGGCAGCCATGAAATCCAATCCGGTCCGATAGAACAGTCAAGTAAGCCCGAACGACAAAGGGACTAGCAATACGATATCGATTGCCGCACGTAGCAACTGAGGGGTAGCGCTTGCTGCTTTTCTTGCGGTCGTGGGGTTGCCATTAACAAGACAACATGGACAATTTGTTGCCGTCTGCAACAGCAAAGAAGGGTGGGTGGGTGGGGTGATTTTTATTCGGCAGCAACAATCGGACGTGACGCAGAACGAGCGACGGGTTTGGATACGACGTTGCACAAGAACTGCGCACAGGAATGGGGTTCACGTTGTACAACCATCGGAAGTAGTTGAACCGATAGCGTGAATACACCGTTAAAATCTCGGCATGATATAACCGTTTCGCCTCGTCTTTCGTCTTTCACGGAGCGCTGTTACGGAGACAAAAGCGTATCACCTGATGGTTCTGTCCATCGCTTTTTCAGGTGCAGAAGATGACCGCGCCAACTTCTCTGTACAGTGACAAACAAGATTTGGGAAAAGCGGATGACACCACAGCGGCATTAACGACGACGCGATGACAAAGACGGCAAACAACGACAGGCGATCGTTAGTTGCTGGGCTACTGGTTGGCAATAGCTATAGACAACGGCAGAAACGCTAGACAGCAGGAAAGAACGACGGCAGTTCGGTTTGGGTCGACTGTGGGTGAACGTTGAACTGGTCAGCAGCGCGGCGCGACGGGTCACGCTGGATTCGGCACCGGCAACAGTCATTTTAGGCTACTGTTTTCTGTTGAGGCTTCAGCAGCAGCAGCAGCAGACGGCCGCTGGTGACGTCGTCGGTTCACGGCTCGCTTTTGCCTACCAATAGTCGGCTGTAGTCGCGCTAGTGATTGTAGTAGTAATGGTAGTAGTTTTGGCTAAATTGGCGGGTTCAGCGAGCCCGACGAAGAGGGCAGCGGGAGACCGACCGCCTTGAGGATGGGTATGCTTGCTGATGCTGCAAATGATGTCGATGATTCCAGCGCTGATGCAGACGACAAAGCTGCTAGTGGCGTTCGTGATGGTGATTTTAAGCGTTGATTGCCTGGGAATAGCAATTGCTATTGAAGTCGTTGGTGCTGCCGACGTACGGCAATGCCATGCACTAGCGGCGTAGCGTACGGAGCCAGTTAAAAACTAGTCGTGCTGCTGAGCGTTTCGTTGTCTATCGCTCTCCCTCGATTTCTATGAGAGTCAAATCGAGTAGATAGTATCGCAGAGAGCTGATGTAGCTAAAGTTGTCAAGGATGCAGATCTTTTGCCAACGGGAAAGTATAATAGAAAGAAAATTTAAGCTGACACCTGAATAAACTATAAATGACCGGAGGGTGGACACACGCATAGATGGGCGGAGATAAGAAGGAGCTGTTGTGACATGGTTCTAATATGCTGTAGTACATGAAGATTCTGTGAGGCCACTGAGCAGCGGCTAGCGCCAGACATTGAAGAAAGCAGTAAAAAGAGAGATAGAAACATCTACGTATGAATTATAATTAATCGTTCAGCCAAATTAGCTACTAGTACCTGCTAAGCTTGTTTATATGTTACGAAGGATGGGGTAGTGGATGCCATACGTATAAAGAAACACAAAGAATATATAAATAGAAAGAAAGCATTATAGATCGTAATTCGAATTACGATTGCATCGACTGTAGCAAGAGCAGATGTTGTACCCATAAAAATCTTCTTAATTCGACCAAATTCGACCTCCTTAATATACAGTGTACTTATAAATATTCTATATTTCACTCCGTTTTCTTTATTCTACTATATAGGAAGAAACGCAGCCTCACCGTACAATTTCAATGGTCATTTCCCCACAGCAAGCATTACCAAAAACCATATAGAAAAAAAGCTACGATTCGTTTCTGGCAAAGTATAAGGGAACTGAAGGAGGGCATTAACTGCTATCACTCGACTAATGGCGACGGCTGAGCAAACTATGTCGATGAGTAGCAGACGTTGGTGTGAGCACCACTGATAATCAACCCTAACCGCAGGGGCATTTAATGATCACAGGGAGACATTTGATGGGGCGCCCGATAGGCCAAGAAACACAAAAAGGTAGCAAGTCTTTGAAGGTCATTAGCCGATCAAAGGTACACTCAAGATTTTTACTTGCTTACTTTTTTTGGCAGAACAATCGGGTTCTGGCAGAAGCTTTTTTTGCACGTACGCGAGAAAGTCATAGCTTTTATATACACGCCCGTATTTTCACGCTATGTACCCTCAAAACCTGTATAGAATCGCGGTGTTATCCGAGTCGATTCGACATTTTGTTAAATGATAACAACACGTTCTATTTCAGCAAAGGCTACAGGTGACAACCTGTCATCCGTGTGGCGTTTACTGAGATCATGTTGTTGTTGTTGTTGTTATTATGAGAAAGCTGTAATCGTATCAGTGATTGGCGGAAAATAAATATAAATATAGATCTTTAGCCGAGCGCAGACAGCCTTTGGCGTGACGTTGTGTAGCTTGTTATTGCGTGCTTAAGACGCGGCTCAAAAATCCCATTCGGACTCTGTACCAATGGTGCGCTTGCTTCGGCAACCGTTCAGTGTCATTGAAAGAACCCAACTATTTAAGAATACCCATTTATTACACGTTGCTTTCCAGCACTTAAAACAAGCAACGCAGCGCTAGCTTAAATGGAATAAATGTGCCACCTTAAGCTTAACCAGTCGTGAGGGAAAAGGGCTGTCAGTTCTTCAGCTAGCATAGCTAACTACGTCGAAATACTTTTTAAAAAATATTGTATATCTATTATTTCCTGTTATTCAATAGAGTGAACTCCATGTAACAAAACGATTATGTACAGCTGTTCTATAGAGAAAAATGCTTCAGTTACTGATGCAGTTATGCCTGTCATAGCTGTCAATAGCTACGGTTGTTCCTAAGCGAGATCAATCTCGTCTGTTGCGGCTTTGGAAAAAGATCAGTACCTAAAGCACACGAACACACACACGTATATATACGTATATACTTTTTAGATTGCCTCTGCTTGTCGACATAGATTTCATAACGTTACCCACACACTGTGCCAGTTGCTTTGTCCTTATTAGTACTCGCGCGCCCGTAAACCAAGCGCACATAAGCTCCTGCGTGAATAAATCTGTGCCTTGGTACGTTCTTTTTACCAGTACGAATGATGCTTTCAGCTGGAGTGTCAGGCGATGTTTCACATCGCAATTGCCCAGAAGTCACCGATGGGACGGGGCGAAACTGGACGGCAAGAGCGGGACAGGATGCGACCGATACTCATCGTTGTTACTGACATGTATCGATTTTTTATTGACGCAACTGGCGCCCCTTTTCTCTTTCACTCTCTCTCCGTTTTTGTAGCACAGCCGCTTTAGGCCAGAACGGTGTCTTGGGGTCGCCGACACCTCGCTCAGGATAAGCTCCACCGAGCGGCCAGGAAAATACCAGAGACGCCGACGAAAACGCTGCATTTTTATGTTTCTCATGGTGAAACTTGCTGATGAGCATTTTATGACAAAGAAACGATATCAATGTAGGAACTCATCGTTTCCAATTGAATCTAATAGAAAGAGTAGGCTGAGGGAAAGTTTCACGATACCGGCAAACTATGACTGTGGCACGAAACTGATTTGTCGACGTTGTTTCGGCCATGTTTTTTTGCCGTTGTTGTATCACGATGTATTGCTGGCTGCAGGATCAGTAACACAACTGGGCTATCATTAGAATTGCCAACCATTTACGCCATCTCATCTGGCAGAGTCAGAACGACGCGACGTATACGTTAACGACTAACCCCGGCCAATCGGTTCGTGAATGTCATGGCATGGTAAAGCATCCTCGTAGAGCTCATGCTGTGATGCGTGTCGGATCAGAGAGAATGAGGGCCAGGAAGGATGATGGACAGAAGTTGAACAAAAGAAAAGCGACGGATGACTCTGACGAATGTACTATGGCAAGAAAAAGTGCTGCCGCAGTATAATCAGACGCAGATCATGTCTTCTTCTATCAAGGTGTTTCACTTTTTTAGCTCATACTGCTGCGTCGTGTTACTTCGCTTTTTTGTTGGATACAGTGGCAGCATCTGTGGTAATAGGACAAAAGTGTTGTACTTACTAGCCTGGCCGCTCGAGTGACGTATTCGTCTGGAATTCCTAGAGCACGGATTGTTTGAGTAGCGTATATAATTTGATTCAGGTCATGGCCTATCAGAAGTGTCCTGGGTTCTGTTAACTATTCGAGAAATTCTCGGGAAAGTAGAGTAATAATACCGGCGTTGAATGCGTTTGCTCCCAATGCATAGTGCAAGAAAAAGTAATTTGAAGTGCAAGTTAAAATCTGTTATGACATATTTTCACTGAACTTGCTGATTCATAATAGTGATCGCTGCGGCAGAATCTGGCACTGCTGTTGGGCGTTCCTACGAATCGTAAATACTGTTCCAGGTTCAAAACCGGGCGTTTGGGCTTTCAGTAAAATTCACGCAACAGGAATGGCAACTAGCTAATCATATCTGTTCCTTCATCTGCCTTCGTAATAATGCGATATAGAGGATCCAAAGCTTTTCATGTGTAAGCTAGAAAAAAGGTAATATTAGGTGTCGTTCAGGTTACAGGTCTCACAGCTGTATCGTTATTTGGTTGGTTCAATTAGTGTTCCGTTATAACCAGCATGTATACAGGCACGGACTAGGACATAACTAGCCCGTATCAACAGAGGATGTTAGTTCCAGCGGGTAATTCCTTAGGCTCAACTCTAACGGATCATGATGGTAAATACCAACGTATATTGAAATAGGTTTAATAACTCCACAAGGTATCAAAAGCCATGAACGCGTACCCTATGAAGTGGTCATTTACGGATAATTGCATAATTTACCTCCTTATTAATACGTAACTGTAATTATCCATATATAGAAGTGGGCAGCGCTTATGGGCACCTGCGAATAACATACCAATGCTGATCTCAAATGAAACACACACATGCAAAATATACAGAGAAAATAGTTAATTAAAAAAACTCCACTTCTCACTGATACAACCCCGCTTCTCATATGGCATACCCCTATTCGAAATCAATTGTGAGATAGATACAGAGCTTTTCATCGATGTTCATGAAAAGACTCTAAGAAAAGTTCTTCGGATGCAAAACGCTGGCCCAACTTGGCGATTTAAAAAAAATTAACGTACGTAGCTTTTACATGTAGAGTCAAATTACTAAAAATAGACTGAAGTTCTATAAACTTCCGTAAAACATGATTTCAAACAACTGAGAACGCTAGCCATTACCCTTTCAGGCTAACTATCAATTGGAGCTTAATACTTATAGGCTTATAAATATCAATAGAGTTCACCTCGATTTCTTCCTGAGAGTAAACAATGGTCAAGCAGTATAAAAAGTCATCTACAGATGACGCTCGCTCACAATGATTTTTGCTAGCTCAATTGATTGCTCACTAAATTATATACGTATCTTAAATAAATGTGGCGCGCTCGTCGCCGAGGCGTCGAGACACCACCGATCGGCAATCTAGAATTCATAATGATGGGTTAGAATAGAATATCAGCATTGGGCATATACCGGTACCGCTACTTGCTCTAAGTATCCCACATACGATCAGCATGAAATGAGCATGGGACAAACCGACCGAAATGGAGAAGATTCAGCCAGTGCTCTCCTCCCTCTGTGGTCTCTATTCCTTGGCGTCGCCATGATTTTAAGATTGTTCTGGGGGTGTGTCTTCTTCTTCTTCTTCTTATTGTCTCGCCACGAGATCCTACCGTAGCAGAGAGTAACTTTTGAGTTGGTGAAAACAACAAACTTTAAGATAGTGCGGCATGAAGGTAAATTCAGAATCGACTTCTTTCGCTTCGCATCATCAGAAATAATGGTAGAGAGAAATCGGCCACTGAAAATAGGACGCATAGTTCCGGCCGGTGACGGCGATAGCCTTGGTCGCTTACCACGACCCCGAAAAACAAGCGCAGTTGTCGTTGAGTTTGTTTGTTTGTTTGGCAATTTGTTTTAAAGGTGCTGGCGATCGGCCTCGTAGCGATAATTTATTTTAAATGTAGCAGAGTTGTACTATTGAGACGCGAAACAACAAAGATCTTGTTTTCGTAATGTACTTATCCAGGCCTAGTCAGCGACGCGAAATGTCGAATTAGCAAAACTAGAAATAATGGGTAGAGAGATTAATGCAACGTTTGAGAACAGATTGGTACCTGTGTCACATATATATGTCGACAGATTCATGTCTGTATTTCTAATTACTGTACCAGGCCTACGTCGGATTGTGTATAGGACCTTCATTACTATGTTGCGCTTTGCATTGTGACATTGGTTTGTCCTTGTTGTATAGTTGTTCCTACCTGAACTGAAGGTTTTTCAGGTGTGCTGATCTTGTGTCTTGGAGAGGTTCTCATGGGAATCATAAAGGGACTTCGGCTTCGTTGGTCCCCAGACCGCCAATGGTTAAGACGTATGTGTACGACAATAATTTGCGTGCGTGCAAATAGGTCAGGCGCGACTTCGTCTGTAGAAGCCAGCCGACATGCGGAGTGCGTCGCGCCTCAGTGAATGACTATTCACACGGCATCCCGTATGCCCTTTACGACTGACTGTGTGCGAATTAGCACAGCTAGGGCATCCTATACAGCCGTAGCGCGTTTAGCGCTCGACCTCGCGGTCGACTTCTAAGACTCTGCAATGGGATGAAGCATGGAGTACATGCAGTTCGCCCGCCACTAGTGTCCGATCCACCGCGCCGCATCCTCTGTATCGGGCGTCGCAGGTAGGGCTTCGGCTATTCGGGTGAATTGAAAGATCGCGTACAGCTTTTCGTTATCCGGCCGAGCGCTTCCTTTCATCATCATTGATCACGTCAGACAATATTGTGCGGCTATTCTATTGTTAGTACAGTGATGCGTGGTTGTTTTTCTTTTATTTGATGGTCCTCATCCCGACAGACAGTCAAATTCAGATACATATAGCGTAAACATATTATTAGAGGCGACGCGAACGTCTCTCGGGGTTGGAAGCATGTGAAGATGCGATACGATGCTCTGTGAGGCGGTGACGAACCTTGAACGTACCGGTAGGGCTATGGGCGTTTACTAATTCTGGCATGCCGGTGAGTGCCGCAGTCTTCAGCGATCCGGTGCTTCTTTTCGTCGAAGAACTCTGACGATTAGAGGGGTCTCCGAAAGATCTGAAGCAATCGATTAGGGGTGGAACAACCATATCTGGTCACAACTAGAACTGATACCGCTGGCGCTGAACCTAAACCTCATCCGCTAAATTCGGCACAGAACGATATAACTGTGGGGCAGTGCGCTGTGACATATAAACATAGTATTACAACGGGACAATTAAGCCAAAAGCAAGAGAGGAAGTAGATGTGAAGTTTCACGCCATCGGCAAACTGCATGCAGACATTGTTTTGGGAACGCGATTCAGGCTTCGAATGAAGTGACCCAGCCTGGTGACCAGCTTGTCGCCTCTGCTCACTAATGGTAGGGGTAGTTATTGTCGATGAACAGTGTCAGTTCGTGCTGTACTCTGTTTTAAAAGAGAAAACGTCGGGCAAGATAGAGACAATCGAAGCAACGCTAGTAGACCCAGTTGTTAATTAGCAAATAAGTAAAATAAGTATGAAAAATTAAAGTATATTCACGTAGTATTTCCGCGATCTTTCCAACAACACTTTATTCCGTATTAATTACTCGATCAACTATTAGGTCGATGGTTTTGGCTTCAGCGATAAAAAGATCATATATGCGCGTCTTTCTGTGCCGGAATCAACAAATGCGGAGCTCTTTTCTAGTCCAATGTGAGGGGCTTACATGGGGGAAGATGGAAAAGAATCGACAATCCTATCGACGGGGAACGTCACAACGCTCAGCAACAATTATCCTTTTTTGACGTTTATCTACGCATTGCGTCCAAGGAAACAACAGCAATAGAAACTAAGCGTAGTCTACTAATATCAACAGCCATAAAGTAGTGAAACCCGATCATTGTCTGGGGTCAAACAATCAGTAATGGAAGATACTGAGTCGTTTCATCTATGGGAATATCTATTATGACTATGGGGCCATCGTACACAAATTTAACATCGAGAGTAATCGCGTTACGCTACTGGTTTTTCCTTGCTGTTTCTGTGGTTTTTCGTATGCGAGCTAAAGCGGATTATTTATGTGGTGTTGAAAAAATGATTATCAATGACGCCTTGTGATCGCTCCGTGTTATCCACAGTTCAAAGCGTTGCGTCATGGAGATCGTTGTTGACATGGGCTTTGTTCAATATTGTCGGGTAAACAGCACTTCGAAGCTTTTGTGAGGAATTACATGCAGCTTACAACTTAACGAGGACACGGATGCATTCACATTTTCGACGTTTTAGGTATGAAATTGACAAACAATGGACCCTCGATGTTCCGGTAACGTCGCCTTGCTGATCCTTTTTACAATCCTCATCTGGAACAGTCGTGTTCTTTGTATCTCCTAAATTTCGCCCTTTTGGCTGTTTATTTGTCCTTGGAGCGGTCGCTGTTGTTGTTTTCGGTCGGTCCATTACTTGTATTGTGCTTTGGTGAGAATCCCTGAGACAAACTGTTAATGACCTCACGGCATAAGCCACGTCATCAGAATGCAGGTCTCTGAGGCCTAGCGTCTCTTCATCTTTGCTTATCACTATGTGCCTCCTAATCGTGCTCACGGCTCGACAGTTTCGGTCCCATCAACTTGACAACGATTCATGCTGATTTGTGACAACTGGATAAACTTGGGTGAGCAGTCGAACTGGGGTACCTGTCGTCTGCTCCATTACTATTAGTCTCAAATACAATGGTCGGTGACTAAAATGCGGTACCTCAAAACGAAAAAAGGAACGCATATTAGCTAATGAAGTCAACGAGGCTGTTAGCCTGAGATGGTATATAAAACCCCAAATGAGCTACGATTCAATTTTGTTTTTGATCTCTGTGCTACCAGTAGATAACAAGCAAGACGCCCTCCGTAACAAAAAGTCCTATTCAGTTTTAAACTTATCATTTACAATTGTAATTGATAATAATAAATAATGGAAAGAAACACATATTCACAGAAACCGAATTATATATAGCTATACAAATGTCAGGTATTCTAGTAAGGAAGAGCAAGTAAATATTTCTAGCTTGTTTTCTATTTAGACTGTTGCTTTTATAATTCATCCTTAATCTGACCATCGTGACTTTTCTGTCACGATCCGAGTTAGTCCATTACCGCGCTATGGCATATCTAAATTATTGTTATTATGTATTAACGAACCGCTAGAAGCGATGTTATTTCGTAGTGAAGAACGTACCACAAATGGAACCTGTGCGCGCAACGTGCACCGAAGTCAATAACGTTGTCTTTGTATACATACATACATAGCATTTAAACCGTTCGCTTTCTGTCAACATCACCACCTCCACTGGCAGCATTTCCGATCTTCTCTGCGCGATGTCTCTGCATCTCTGATATTCCGAGTCCACCAATACGGTCCTGCCGCCACAAATCCACATCTCGTCGCAATAGCTGCAATGCGGAGTGGCGCTATCGTCGCGTTTCGTCAGTAGCTACTGTTTTTTTTTTTTACTGCCGATTGCATATCGTAAACCAAGCTGTTTTCCTTAGCAATGTACGCGCGGCCCCTAAGCCTGGAGCAAGCGGTCGAGAACAGAGGAAAATCAAGAGGATGAGCGGGTATCGGAACAGAACTGAACGTAGCAGCAACACCGGTTGCTGCTCATCGTCGCCGTCTCGACGACTGCTGCAGAGAGATCTCAGCCTTTTGACGTTGCTATGTTTACGGCTGTATTTTCTATGTCTGGCAGCATTCGAGATGCGGCTTTTGCCGCAGTCGCACATTACTACGTAAGATTATTTATGGTCGAAAGTAGATAAGAGCTAACAGCTACCAGGGGTGGCGGCGTCGGCCACGACAGAATGCTCTCTGAGAAGAAGAATCCTATCGGCGGAAGGATATACGGACAGGCAGTGCGACCGGCCAACCAGCCAATGACGCGACTTCTGCGAACCGCAAACAGCCGAACAAAAGCCGTCCACCGAAGAGACCTTTGCGAGTGCTTGTCTGTAGACTAACAGCTTTACAACGTCAAAAGATACAAAATGACAGCGGTCGCAGCTAAATATTACCGCAGTATGGATCACAGCATTGAGACCATGAAAGCAACCCCCTACGCTGGCGCACGTATAGGTCCTATTGCGCGTCAACTCCCAGCACTCCATTAGTACAAGCAATAACAAAAATATGCTGCGCTGTTGCCTTTGACGACTGATTTTCCTATTTTTGAGGTCGGCTTCTTCGTTTCAGGACCCATCGGTTAGTGGTTCGAGAGACGCTCAGACGGGAACGGGGTCGATGCTTTGATGAATATGAGCGCAAGCTAGTGTTGCTATTTAACTGGTCAATAAGGCCTAATGCTGCCGTTGCTAATATTGCTACGATTGATAGTGGATTTTGTTCGGTTCCGTCAATGAGATGGACTTCTAGATAGGACTGCGACGATGGGCGAACGTCAGACGGATGTTCCTTACAAACGGTCGACGGGTTTTCTATCGGTCGGTGGATATGTGCGTCTCGCGGAGATGAAGACACTGCAGGTAAGGCGTTTTCAAATAGAGTAGAAAAATGTAGGAGGCCATCGGCGCTAAGCATAGTCTTGGACTGAAAACGCTAGTGTATCGTCAATCGGCGTGTCCCAATGTTTTTTAGCGATAAGATAACAACAAATAGCAGACGCTTCCCTGTCGATCATATGGGGTTGTTGTTGTTGTATGGGTATCGAAATAAAGAAAAGTGAAACACAAAGACAAATCCTCTACACTTGCAGACATAATACGTATATGTCAATTATATTCTATTAGTAGAGTACTTCGACAGTAAATTGATGGACTGATTAATTTTATCCAGCTAGAAAAGTGTTTAAATCATGATTAATTTCTGTTTAGGCCCGAGTTTGTTGTCATCTGCTATAAAATATTGTAAAAAAAAAAAATAGCCTTGTTTACTGCTCATACGGAAGACTTTCCGAATCGTGCACGTTTTTTTTTCAATCGATTAAAACCATATAGCTCGTATGAAAAGAGATGCTTTGGAGAGTCAGCTCACTTAGTACACCATACATAGTAAACTAAGTAAGCTGACAAATATGATATAGTACCAAGTGCATTCATTAGGCCCATCTGATTCCACACGAGCTGCATATAAAAGCTCTCCTTCCAAGCATTCAATGACGATATAGTTATTTTATTTTTTACGAATGGATCAGCTCGTCCTACGCCTATAATTTAGTCAGATTTCACTCTTAATCAGCAATTTACGATCAGACCTTTACTCGGATGCTTTGCGTGGTAACCAGCTTGCGATTCCATGGCCACTGGCTGTTTTTCCGGACTCGAGAGATCTGCATTTCGTCACGGTCATTCCTGCGATTTCTTCGGACTTCGTGGTGGATGACCTAACGTCAGAGCTATAGCTTTTCTCACCTATACGGCAGCAGCAGCAGCAGCAGCAGCAGCAAATCCCGATGTCTCTACTGTTTATTATTTTGTAGCTCATTCCCTGCTAGCATACCCGATTGCTTTAGGTCGAGAGAATGGTTCTTATAAACTGACTGTCCGATTCCCACATGCGCGTTGTTTACATATATTTTTATAAAAACAAATGTATTTATATGTTTATATTTGTGTGAATAGATACTTCATCGTAGGCGCCATAGGGCTTTCAGTGGCTTAAAAATACAGGTTCTTCTTTGTGATGATCTTCTGAACTCCTGATGCCGACCTATTTAAACTTATACCCCATTCCTCCTGCTTTTATTATGCGTTTGGCAGTTGTCGTTGTGTTTAATAGGCTACGATAATACAACTCTGCCGCGATCAGTCCAACTCAGGTCGTCACCTAGCTTCAAGCGTTCGTCAATCGTACATTGCTTTTCCCGTGTCTACGATGGAGGCTTACCCAACATTAATGGAACATAACCCCCAAATCGAAAATAGTATCGAATCTCAAAAGCTGTTCACAGAAATTCCTTGTAACTGTGATTGATCAGTCTGCCACGATTTCTGTTGATCTCGTGCTCCTTACGTAGACGTAACGTCACCGCATTTGTTCATGTCAGCTATGTCTTTTCTCCGTGCGAATGGCAGAAACCATTTAGATGCCCAAACAAAGTAAAGTAGCTATGGCTATTTCCGTTGTCCAAATATTCTTCGTACGTTACGATATGCTAAAAATTGGGTAAGTATTTCATTGGCGTTCCCTAGCGTACGTATGCTGCGATATCGATGTCGGCGACGACGATGATTTGGATAGAACTGTATTTCAATTTTGACTCGTGACAAAAACGGCATGCAGTTAGAGAATCTAAAGAAGAGAAGAAGACATTTGCAGCCGGTAGATCGAACAGGACTCGATAATCAACCTTATTAAATTGCCGAAGGTCAGAACGGCCCCAGCTCTTCTTAATCGCTTGTTTCCCCTACGGAAACTACGTTTGCGTCAACTAACGCCGATATCGTTAGAGCTTCGCTGTATGTAGCAGGGCGTAACTTCAGCTCTTTTACTGTTACTATCATAATTTCTTTCATCGATACCTCTTCGATATATTCACACATTACTCGTTAATACGAAGCATGATGTACCGTCTCTGTTAGCAATTAATTGTTTGCGCCCCTGATGGTGACGCCGTTGTTGTTCATGTGGAAATAACCATTTGTAGAGAACAAACTTCGCTTTCTATCACAGCAGCTGTCATTGGGCCAGGAGCAGTGTCGGTCGAGACAACGGCCCACCGTTGTGCCTGTAGGCCTGCGGCTGTAAAAATCCTTTCGCCTTCTTTAAGCGGCGTGCACAAATGCAGTTTTCTGCCGTATCCTTTCAATAAAAATGACGAAGCAGCCGGAAGTTGGGGCAGCGGCAGTGGCTATGATCACGGACCATGACTACTAATCTGTTAATTTACTTGATTCAGTTAAGAAGAGTGAGACAAAAAAAATACACGAGGATCTGACAAAAGCCAATGATGTCGCACATGTTAGTATGTAGGATATATTGATACATACAAGTACTTAAACAGTGCCCACACTGGATGTCCGCTGGAGGCTTTTAAAAAGAAATATATAGTAACAAAGACGTTGAGTTATCTTGCAAGTCAAACGCAACAAATAGTTCTACCTATTTTAAGGGTAATTATCCCCTATTCGTGGGAAAGGGTACGTCTTCCCTTCAGGTACCGTTTAGTGAGCCTATTAATTGGCCGTCCACTTAGCCAGGCACCGTGCGTTTTGGACACAGCAGTTATTGCGTTCGCGAGTCGCACGTCGATAAGACGGACGAATAGAAAGCATTTGTGCCGTTCTGGATCAGCAATAACGACAGTGCTTTTACTTACGACTAGTACCGGATTATGGCTACTCCTATTAGCACCAGGAAGAAGCGATAAGGGTGTTTTTTTTTTTTTATACATGATCTTAAGGATAAAAGCCGGCGTATTTCGAAATAACAATACGATCTGTTATACTGATTACCATTATGCTAACAATAACAATACCCATAACCAGAAAACGATGAACGACATGAACTCGTGAAATTAATGAGGCTTAGCAACGGATGCTTCGATGGTGCTGCCGCCGCCGCCGCGAGTGCTGCTGATGCGGTTCGCACACGAAAACGAAAGACAACCCCCGAAAACAGAACGAGTTCCGGCCAGCGGTAATAAGCGCGACTGCAGCAACTGTCGCAGCAACAAAAGAAATGAAAGAAGCAATGAGCAACCCACACGATGAACAATAACCGATCCTGTTTTTTCCCGTTAATTGAGAACGTGACTCTCAAATCAACGATTGTGGTACAGCACTGGGCGCAACGTCGGCAAACGAAGTCCCGCGGTGCTACTTTGCAATGGCAGCCGTTGCGTATCAGCGTCAACAAGCCCTCAGTGAGTAGCGACGGCTGCATTCGCAATTAAAGCGCGACCAGTAAAAGAGCAAACCAGCAACAATACTCATTTCGGTTCATTTTTCAGTCTATACAAACGCACTCGTGCACAAATCTACGTAGACACGTGTACGCTAACTCGTAGCCTTATGATAGAATGGCGTAGTGGCGACTTAAAGGTTATCGGCCCGTCGAAGAACTTGTCATTGATAAAGCACCGGTCCTTTGCCGCATCTATCGCTATTTGTTTTCCTGCGGCTGGGTTAAATGAGTAGGTTTTGTAGCAGCTACGTTTGATTAGGTTTTGAAAGAGCTTTTCACCCGTGGGTAAAATATGGTCTCAACGATGGAGGACGACTTTGCTTGAGTTCACCAGATAGACGATGGGTCGACTTTTGGTGGTGATTTTCTCCTATTGGAGAGGTCGATCACGCCGCGAGCACCAGTCTACTGGGAATGTGTAATCCAGTAGTTGTCTCGAGGATGACGACGAGGCTGGCTGCGGTAAAAGGGGTCCTATTACGTTTCCGGGAGCAGTAGGTCGCGTAAAAATCGTTCTATAAATAAAGAAGTCGATCGATATGAAAAGTACCTGCCAGATTTAGTGGCCTATTTGTAGGTAATAGCCAGTATAATACACAATGGTATGATAAGTAGTGCTAAGAGCATCCTTGATACGTAATGTTGTCTATGGCGCGTCAGTTATGTCAAATGTCACAACATCTTCAGACACGTAAGTGGACCAGTTTACGGGGAAAAACACTATGGAAAGTCTTGCGCCTTTCCTAAAGAAATTTACTTGCCATTTATCGCCATATTTGAGTTATTAGCTACACGTGCAGAGGGGAATGTTGATTTTGAGTTAGAAGACGAAGCAGGACAACGTCTAAGGGCCTCTCTTTCAGGAGATACTCAGCGGCTTTTCAAAGGAGATAGCCATCAATCGTTCGATGTTTGAGATCCTTTAGAGTACATTATTAATTGCTACGATTTAATTTCTGTGTTGAAATATATATTGTTATTTTTCTACCTGATTAAAGAATAATGATAAATTCCCTAGAAAGAGCCGCTTTGGAGCCGCTGAACTTTTCAAAACTTGCAAGGTATCTTCTTGACTGTTGTGTATTCAATGGACGCAGCTACGTTGGCTCCCATCGCCTGCATTTATGTTCTATAAATGTAGTCGTTAAATACGGGAAATATATATCTAAGTCGAAATCATTTGAAGTTTCTATCAAATCACCCCCATTCTTACGCTCCTTTCTTTGCCTCAGGACGATTAACTGACCCGAACGAAAACCTCGGGTACGGCGGTCAACCTAATTTTCAGTTAGCCTGCTGGACATAGCCACGTTCATTGGCATACTTATTTTCTCTCCACTTAACTGGAGCCGCTGCCTACGCATAGCACCGACCAGAACACGCATAACCGATATCGTCACCACCAATATTACGATAGACATGACAATGATTTGCGAAAATCGAAGATCAGAATTCGACTGGTTGCGACCTCACGGACCGATCCTCGCCAATCGTTCATGACTGCTGCGATATGATTCTCAGCATGACCGTAGTCACCAACAGAGTCATGCACATCATCCTTTTACTTAGCTCTTTTTTGAGTAACGTTGCAAAGCCTCCGTTCTTCACTGGCGATGTTCCTCGTTTTCATCGTTTACCTCGTCATCGTTTTAGCTGTCAATCGGACCCTTCCATCTTGCATTGTCGAGCAATCAGATTCGTCAGCCTGCTCAGGCTCTGGCGTGGCTTTCAGCTGACATTTAGAAACGTTGTTGGCGTCGATATCATTATAGTCGGCTGCAGCTGTCCTGCCGGTTATTCGTCACTGTTCGCGTTTCGTTGTGTCCGATTTCGTGTTTTTCGGTTTTCCTTCCCATCCTGTTCGTTGCTGCTGACGTCGTTGCCTATGCTGGCGTAGTTCTGCTTGTTTCTTGCATTTTTTTTGTCGCAGTTGTCTCTGCGGCTTTCCTTCTCTGTGTTTTCGTTCGATGTCGTCAGTCACTCAGTCACTTGGTGTGGTGCTAGGAGCCGCTGCGGCCCACATACGGCCGCTGGTCATCTTCCTATTCATCAGATATTTCGCTTTAGTTCTGCGATGCGACTGGTGCTCCCCAGAGCTTCTGCTTTACGGGCCCGTCACGACAATCGATACGCTCCCGGACCTGCCATCGATATAGAATGCGTACATCCATCTCTACATTATTATGCGCGGGTATACGACGATAACAACAACAATAGCGGCGTGACAGCGTCGAGAAGCAAATCTTACAGATCGTAAGTATGCCCGCACAGCCTGAAAAAAAACCAGCAGCTACAACAAAGCAACATGGTAAGACGCACACGGTGAAATAGTTGTCGCAGCAATAGCCTTACCAGAATTGACAACAACAACAACAATGTGGAGAGACATATCGTTGTCATCATACGTTGATGTTGTTGCGCGATGACAAGCAACGGGATGACGCATCAAAAAGGGGATCGAGACATAAGCATTTGAGTTACAGGATCATATTCCTAGGGAAAAGGCATGATACAACAGCAGACGCCGACAGAAAGGAAAACCGCCAAAAGGTCTGTCGAGAGAGAACTACTGAAGAGAGATAAAAAGGGATAAAAAAAATCAACACGGTAATGCTGTGGCTGACGGTGACGGCTCTGAGCTGGAAGACGAGCACGAAGCCAAGCAAGAGGCGAGATATGCTCGTTCGTGATGATCGTATTATATGCATGTTGACGGAGACGTGTTGGTAGCGACGGTAGAATGGCAAGACGCCAAAGACACCATTTAGCAGAAACGGCGGCAAACGGCACCCGTTTGTTTGGCTGGTGCGAAAAAAGCTTGTTTTCCCCGGCCTGGCGCAGAGCCGAATTACCTGTTCAGTTTGTAGATAGAAAAAACAGAAAAAAAAACTCGTAATATGAAGTAATCCATTTTAATGTAACATAAATTGGATTCAGTTTATACAAAAAAATATAATGCAACTAACAGCTAAGTAAAAGCTGTGAAAGTCTCACATAGAAAGGGTCGCCGTACCGACACGAAGAGGCTTTTAGGTGTCGTATTAGCGCTAGGAGATTTCACACCTATACCAAAAAAGTACTGCTTTGTTTTTAAGAGCCGGCTGGTTAGCTTGTTAAAACCATCCGGGGAAAATAAGAATGTAAAAACAATGCCCACCTGGTGTATTCCTGACTTTTTTGAAATTAGCCTTTTTAGTAAATGGCTTTAATTTAGGTAGATGGCTTTCTAATTTTAGTCGTTGAAAAGTCACTCTTAAATAAAAATGGTCATCTCTTGTCCTTGCCTGTAGCTGTAGCCAATGAACTAAATACTTTCGCTTTACTCGGAAGTCAGCAGCAACTAGAGAAATACCCCAGTAAATTTTCCTTGTGTCAGACATTACGCACTTCAAGTTCTCTTTACCATAGAGACTTTCCACGGAAAGACAAGTTTAAATGAGCTGAGATATTTCCTCGAGTTCTGCATTTGCACCAAACAACTTTAGTTTACCTGCATTACTAACTGCACCACTGAGATTTCAAAGACTACTAACGATTAAGTCTTTTACGCTTGATTACAGATGACGGAGTCGAGACCTGATCGTGACGGAGGTGACGCGGTGGCAGTAGCTAAATGGTGAGACCGGGGGCAAAGTCGTCCTTGCGTATTTACGCGGGACGCGTAACCATGAAGCGGATTGCCGGTCCCCTATTGCAACTGCTGACCGCTGGGTTACTGTTGGCGCTAATAGTGTGCTCGCGACCAGTCAACGCTGAGTACCTACAAGAGTTCGAAGTGCGTGAAAATGTCCAACTTGGTACAGTGATTGGGTTTATCGGACAGCCGAAAAATGGCGGCCAGGCACCCCCACCAGCTCCTCCGTATTATGTTGTGCCAGTGGCGAACAGCGATGTTGATCGTGATCTTGTAGTTGTTGCGACTACAGGCGAGATCCGGACAAATACAACTCTCGACAGAGAAAGCCGAGCAGAATACTCATTTACGGCAATTCCGGTCGCAATGGGTGAGAATGTGCGAGTAGTGATTCGGGTACAGGATGAAAATGATAATGCACCTCAATTTCCGGCCAACTTCATTCGAATAGAGTTCGCCGAGAATGCCCCTCGAGACGCGAAACGTACGTTAGCACCTGCCCGCGACCGTGACCTCGGACAATTCAACACGCAGCGCTACGAGATCATCTCAGGTAATACGAATAACGCGTTCAAGCTCTCGTACCACAGGGAGCGGGACGAGGTTCTTTATCTCGATCTGCAGGTGAACGGAGTTCTCGATCGGGAGATCACACCGAGTTACTCGCTCGTAGTCGAGGCGTACGATGGCGGGACACCCGCTCTCAAGGACACGCTCCGAGTTAACATCACTATCCAAGATGTAAATGACAACCAACCAATCTTTAACCAGGGCCGGTACGTGGCAACGATCCCGGAGAACGCAACAGTAGGTACATCAGTTCTTCGCGTATTTGCGACTGATACTGATGCCGGACGTAACGGTGAGGTGCGATATTTAATTAGCCGTCGACAGAGCGACAGGAAGCAGTTCTTCACGATCGACGCAAAGACTGGCGAGGTTTTTGTCAACAAGCCTCTGGACTATGAAACGAAAGAGCTACACGAGTTGGTTGTCATTGCCCGTGACAACGGGGCACAACCCCTTGAGACGACGACGTTCGTATCGATCCGCGTCACGGACGTCAACGACAACACACCCACAATTAGCCTCATATTTTTGTCGGATGACACTTCTCCTCGAATCAGCGAAGACGCAAAAGTTGGCGATTTTATTGGACGAATATCCGTCAGTGACCCCGACTCGCGCGAAGAGTACGCCAATATCAACGTGACGCTACATGGGGGTGACGGCCATTTTGGGTTGACCACGCGCGACAACGTCATCTACCTTGTTGTGGTTAAGGCACCACTGGATCGTGAGCAGCAGGCCAACTATACGATGTCTATAATGGCTACAGATCAGGGTGTACCCCCGTTGAATGCGTCATCTGTTTTCAATCTAGCCGTCACAGACGTCAATGACAATCCGCCAGTGTTCTCACAAACGGAGTACACGGTAAACATACCCGAAGTAGCGGAACCAGGCTTCTCTGTCCTGCAGCTGCGAGCAGTTGATCGCGATGTGGGCGAGAATGCTGAGCTTCGATACGAACTGCTTGACGACCCAAGTGGCTGGTTTAAGCTGGATGCTGTGTCTGGCCTGTTGACGACGAAAGCGTACGTCGACTGTGAAACCAATCCTAATCCGGTCCTGTCGGTCGTGGCCAGGGATCGCGGCACCCCGCGGTTATCGGCTACCGCTCGGGTCAGTGTGACTGTCAGCGATTTCAATGACAACGAACCACTCTTTGATCAGAGCTACTACAACGTGACAGTTGCAGAGGATACAGAAATGGGAACTTGTATCCTTAAGGTACGTAGAGAGGCAAAAATTAAATCATAGATTTCATACATATTGAAAATGACTGTAGAGGTAAAGGCAAAGCAAAAGCTAGGCTTATTTAGTCGACTACTAACGAAGCATGCAACCATGGAACGAATGTAAGGAGCAATCAGAGAAAAGGATGAAACGCTTTTTCGGCCTGAATCTGAAAAAGTTTTATTATATGACGTACTTAAATCAAAACTAGCGTGGAAATCTAGTTTAGAGTCGATACCAGTAGGCCTATCGTTCTCACCCGCATGCGACCCACAAATTGGGTTTCCATTCCTATCCTCAATAGGACTGTTAGGCCTTAGGAGAGAAAAGAGTTGAAAGCTTCATTACAGTCGAAAAGGTCTGTTTCGTCATTCGTGCACTTCACTCCCCATTGACATGTATCGAGCGGTGAAATTGCTATTTTACTTTTACCAAGAAAACGGAGAGTAGGAATTAGCTTTTCGAATAGTTTTTGTCCTTTTTCCCCATTGAGAAAGCCTCGGCTCGGTGACATCACTAGATTACTATAATTTTCGGTCAATCTCTTTATGCAACGTAATGACTGCCGTCCAGTTGTCGTGTCCCAATGGTTGATGTCTAGTAAGTAAGGCTACTTGTGGATTCCAAAAGCTGGATTTTTAGAACCGCCTTTTATTGGTCTATTCTCAATTTGTTTTCCACTCTCACAAACTCTGTAATGTAACAATAAAATTGAATCGCCTTGGCCCTCACGCCATTGTTTTATCTCCTGTGATTGTCCTCTATCTACGTTTGGGCTTCTTCAGCGTCCACGTTTTCAAAATCCTCAAGGCACTGAAGACGGCTAAGACGTAACCATACGAGTATAGAAACAGTGTATTGACGACAAAAGCATGGGACGATTTCTAGTTGTCTTTCCTACGGCCCCTGGGGCCGTTTTTGCTTTTAGCTCCTGAAGAACAATGGGATGAAATCTACTATTGCATTTTTCTCCAGACCAGATCACGTTATCAATTTAGCTCGATGCGCCACCACTACATGTGTGGCTATACATATATATGTGGTAGCAATTGACTTTATGTTGTTATTTTTGCTGTGCTATTTAGTAGTCCTATTTCGTTCCTGTCCTCTTCTCTTGACCGTACTACTGTGACTCGTGAGTGTCACTAAATAGGCAATTCGACCAATTTCGCCAATCGCTCTTGGTGCAAAAGATGTTGAAGTAAACACGGTAAGTTTGGTGAGTCAAGCTATTGCCGCTGCTGACGCACTAAACCGTCAACGCATTCCGATCTGCCAGTGTTACCAGTAGCTACGTTGTGTCCACCCTTATTCCTCTGAAATTAACAGAGATCATTATCAGACCCCCAAATCAGACGTAAACGTATATGGACAAGTGAGCCCGCTCCCTCGAAAAGCATTATTCTATAGGTAGAGATCTTTGGACGAAATGGTAGCAGGCAAGGCTACGTAGAAACACAAAATTCCATCAATTCGTTTAGCAAAACATAATAAAAACGAAAAACAAATAAAGAGTAAACATGTACGAACTCTCTCTTTCTCTCTCTCCCTCTCGCTCTCTCTCTCTCTCTCTCTCTCTCTCTCTATATATATATATATATATATATATATATATATATATATATTCAAGCGCGATTCCTGTAATTCTGGTAGCTAACCTGTACTATGATGACGTGAGGTAGCCCGATGGGATCCGACGGCATCCGAAGATATCTAACTGAGGTCTGGCCGATACCAAGAACAACAATCATAATGGCCGTCGTGGTCTGTTCGGTCTTCACCGTTGTTTTTCCCCACCGACTCACAGCTCCCGGACCGGTAGCCGATAGCCGGCGGACGGCGGCTTTCAGTTGACTGAAAGTTTTTCCGACTTCTGCTTCTGCCTACAGCAACAACAGCAAATTTTTTTGCATAGATAAATTCAGACGCACAGACGATGATAGTGGGCTAGGCAAATGTTGCTTTGCTCGTCCCTGTTAAATCTACGAGAGCAGCAGTTAGTTCTGACTGAAAGAAAGCAAGGATTCTACCACTGAAATAATGATGATGGTAAGGATGGAGATGTTCATGCTGATGGCCGCTACGTTGATCCTGATAGATGGTATACATAGTGTGAGCGTGTTCGCGGACGAAGTCGGGCTTCGTCGTGCCCTGTTCGTCGCGGTCGAGCAGTAGGAGCAGTCGGTAGCGATGGGCAGCGGCGTTAGCTGCCGAAGTTGCGGCGGTTGTAGTGGTAATTTTCTTGTGTTTAATTATTTGAAGTAGGGGAAAAGATGCAGGATAGATTTGAGTGACCGCATCAGCCAGCCGGCTATCCACGACGAAACAGAGCATTTGCGGTGGGGAAGCTGGCGTGAGAGACGTCATAGCAGCAAAAATGAAGGTAGGTGGAAGTGAGGAAAGCGACGAAATCAGCGACGTAGAGTTGCCATTGCTATGAAGGGAATCTTCACGACGACTCTCTGTCATACACACACACGCACATGCACGAACGAACTCATAGTGCCACTCAGAATCAGAAGCCTTTGCTCTTGCTGCCGTTATTACTGCTGTTATTATGGCTACTACAGACGATGATCCTATGACAATTCTGTGACGATGTTGATATTGCTGCTGTTAGGGATATTGTTAAGGGCAGGGCAGTAGTGCTAATGGTCCTTTCTAGCGATGCTGGAGTCGCCACGGTTCGCCTGCCGCTGGTATTGGCAGCGGTGGCCTTCATCGACGTCGTCAACGTTGCAGAAACACGACTCTCGTTTCGCTCGAGGGACGCACGAATTTGTAGATGAAAGAATGAACGAAACGACGGGACAAGTACGTCGCTTTGCACGAAGTTCCTTCGGCTCCGCACATGCATAACTGGAATTTGACCGTATGCACCATATTATATCCGTGTGCGCATCACTTATATATCTGTGTGTGTATGTGCGGTTTTATGCTATGACGCGAATTGCCGCGGGCTGTTTTCAAGTGAAACGCACGCGTAGCTCAACATGCGGCTTCACGCGTGCTTCATGGTGATGATGACAATAATGATTCCGGTGACGCTTTGTAGAGCAGGAGTCCGCTGAGGAGGGTATCCGAGCGGTTGGTCAGTTCCTCCGAAGGTATTTGACTATGATGTGCGGGTTTGTGCTTTTATTGTTGCTACCGCTGTATATATATGTATATATATTCGGACAGCGAACAATGGAAGAAAAATGGGAAAGAACATAATACTTGGCGGCAACGCCATCAGTAGCACCAACGACTGCAATCACAATAATAATAATGACCCCGCGCAAGCACGGGTTGCATGATCACGTCGTCAGCGTTACAAACTGAGAATGGCAGTACCCATTACGAAGTACGAAGTATAACTGCTTTTATCTAGCATCTGTTGTATGATTTCTATTTGTATTATTGTCATTCATTCTTGATCCATTTTGGCTTTTTACCTCGTTTGCGCTCCCGTGCATCTCAGTTAATGTTTAAATTAATCCCGAGCGAAACGATAACAGTTCCTCAATTGTGGATTCGTCGGCCACCAGTATTTAGGAAGGGACCATAGATGCCTTGCAAGGTGCTGCCCTACCTTCTCGTGATACCGTAAAATTGATTTTTAGATGACCCAGGAACTAGCAAGCGTTTTAAAAAGCCATTTACTTAACCAATTTTTATTCTGACAACATGAAGACTGGATCTATTGAGCTATTCTTGTTAAATGTCGGTCCCTTCTGTTTTTAGATGCATGATCAATATAGTATTCTAAACTGGTGTAAGCTAGGCGTTGGCTTTGTTTTGTCAGAAGAAGCTGCTCGTTACCCATATCGGACGCCCACCTTTTCATAGATGAGCTATACATAGGAACGAGGTTGTAACGCGAGTTGTTATTAAGTAAAAACAAAGAACATCTAAATGCCGCACCAAAGTTCAAAGGTATTTACAAGTAATAGTTAAAATCCGTTGCATTGTGTACATTTAGAAACAGTTCGTGCATAATAACTTGCATCTATAAATTGTCGCCAATTTAAAATTGAGGCCAACAAAAGCGACGGAATCAATCAGACATCGACGCCCAACTGGAAAAACTAGATGAGATGACGATCACAGGGAAACAGGACCCCATAACATTTCCTACCGCTGTCTAAACTGTACAGAAAAAATTCTGTTGTCATACGCGTCTACGCATAACAGTATAGAATATCCTACGTAGACGAACTTGTCTCGCGGTGCGGATAGACAATTTTACCCGACGATTGGCTAACGGCGAAGTCGACTTCTGCTATTGAGTTTAGCGGGTCCAGCAATATGGAACAAGCAGCCCACCGTGTCTCTATGAAGTTCTATTTTGAAGCTGCGGTTCACGATCGACCTTGCTGATTGTGCGTAACTGCTATTATAGGTGAAGATATAAACTTTTCAGGAGGACACTTTTAGACTTCCGGGAGTGTGTCTGTGAGGCTTAAGTCAATGCTTATTAGCACCACTTGAAAGTAGGTCTTATGCTAATTTTGTTTGAGAATAATGTTAAATGAAATCGAAGTGTGTCTATATTGAACGAGCCAGAAATATCATTCATGACATCAGTTATTTAAAAAAACATTAGGGAAAATTTACAAACTATTAAAGCCGCATTCTAGCAATCTCGACCATACCTATACCTAGTAACCGGCTTCACAACTCGAGTATCGTATCTAAGTGTTACGATAAAGGCCAACAGTGAAGCTCATTGAGCTTTCGATTTCTTCTCGTTTCAAGGTAGGCATTTTTTGATAGAAATTTTGTTTTTTCCAAAAAAAAAGATCGTGTCTTACGTCTGGTACTGCCGTTCATTATTGTTTCGGAAGGCTGAAATCTGAAGCTTAACCATGCGTATTACGACAACATTTGATGTTGCCGATGATCAATCTCAGCATCGCTGTGGGTCAAACAGTGGCATCCTTGTGAGCTTTATTACCTTTCTGTTAAACCAAATTTTAAAACCGTACGCATCGAAAAAAGGTCCTGAGTCTCTGAACGATGGAAGGCACATTAGGCTCACTGACTAGAAGATTTATCAAAAGTTAAAATTTTCTGTATTTAACCTGACTTTACCCAGTAACCTTTATCTTGTAGCCTAGCTAGTGGTACATATACGTACATATGTGTACATGTAGGCTTTTTTAAGGTACAGTTTTTTATTTCGCCCTACTTTTACTATTTACTACTACTAACGTGAGCCTTGTTCGTGTCTCGTTATAAGGTCATTCTCTTGTCGTTTGTTGTTTCTTATTCATGTTGGTAATGACTCACTTTTCCCTCTTTCGCTGTTATTGGTAGTGCTTGTTTTATTGTTGTTGTGGTTTCTGACAGTTGTTCCTTGTCTCGATTCTCTGACGAACATACTCGCACTCTCTTGCTCTCGTCCTAATCCTCGATCGTCTCCCATTTCTCGGGAGTCGTCCAGCTTAAATCAGTGCCTGCTCCGAAAGGTCGCTCGCCAACAAAACGTTATGTTCCTCGCTCAGATAGACGGACGGACAGAGGCTGTTACGTTAATGTTAGCGATGTACCACAGTTACGGTCTGCTGGCTTGAGGCCGATGTGCCGCCTCTACCGAAGCGTCGTTATCACCATGTCCGTGCGTTTGTATCTCTGTCTCGCCATAATAATTGTGACAACAATTATATCCCACAACAGCTAGCGAGACGTGTAACAAGACTTCATACAACAAGGCACGAGAACGGGACTTCACATATCGAAGACAGAATACGACTTGGACATCACTGCTGCTCCCAGCAATACAGTAGCATCCAGTTTCGTATCGTGTAGTAATCCGATGTGACGCCGATGGTGGCAACAGTCGAGCGATGGAATAATCAGAGACAGCATCGAGACCAAAACATCAGGGCTAGCAGACGTCGATAGCAATGGTACAAGTTACATTTGCCTTTTTTCTGTAGCTGTTACCAATCGCTGTTATTGGACAACACGAGAACAACGAAGAACAAGAAGACAACGGTGGCGGCGACGGCGGCAATGGAGAAGATGGAAAAAATGTAGCGAAACAGCTAGGGTGTCTGCACAAAGTGGCTCCGACATATTATCCTTCGTCGTTTCGTCCAATAGCGGACAAAAACAACTCCATGATCGACATAAACGATGAAATTGGCGTACCTTGGACCTGACTGCGGTCGCTTCTGACTGACGGCAGCGGCCATAGTTAGGGCAATGATCGCGGTTTTGATGGGGATCTTGGTGATGTTAGCTCAGATCTCTGCTAGAGTTTAGAAGCGGCTGGAGCCAAAAGCCGGGTTCTGATTCCAGCTCAATATTGTAACTGCACGACTATTTTTGTTTCTGCCTCGGCCACTCTGACAAGGCTGACCGCCACCGTTGAAAGCGCCATCTGTGACGAAGAAAAGCAATCGACCTCCCTGTAAAAGCAGGCCAATGATGATGCCGGTATCCACCACGGTGCAACGTACGACGTAACGGCACGCCAACCAGCCAAACATATTATTACTACTACCATAACTGCTATTACAAATTACTAGGCATGTGCGCTTCGGGTCCGATGATGGTCGTCGGACGGGGAAATGATGTCATTTTTCGGTCGCACGGTATTTGTGCTGGCATGGTATTCATCACAGTAGCTGCAGCCTTTGTACTGGCTAACTGTTTTGTCACTAGTTTGGTCCGTGTGGCCTCCTCACCTGTGCTTTCTCGTTCCTAGCCTCGCGCTCTTCCCAAGGAAAAGGCGAGGGATTTTATCGAAGATTTCTGTTGTCGTCGTTATAATGTCGCTATTACAAAGAATTCATAATGTTAAAATGTTTGCTTTCTTTGCAAAATGACCATCACATAACAATGGTTGATTGATACGAGCAAGGAAGCGTCGACTGGATCACATGAAAAATCCACGACTTCCTGCCGTACGTATTTTCAAGCATCCGTAGACAAGCATCAAACGGCTTGTCATTGTCGTTGTTGCTAATATACTCCATTTGTCTTTAGATGGATAGAATGAAATGAGTTTGTGGCTGAAGATGGCATAATAATGCCTTGTATCGTTGGAATGGACAGAACAGTGCAAAGGAAGAACCTTGCCTGTATTTCTCGACTGGAGGCTGGGAAAGGTAACTTGAGCAAAAAAGGATAGGAACTATCCACGGCGAACGAAGGCAATAATTTGACACGTATTGATTTAAACCGAATTTGTCCAGGGATGGGTTAGGATCTTCCTTGAAAGTGGAATATGTTAGAAAGCAATATAATACATTGTGCCTAATTTCGAACTATGCCACGTTCGTATGACGCAGTTTCCTGCTTCACACTCTTGTCCATATATTAGCAGATTTGTGTACGTAACAGAAATCAGCGGGTAACGACGAAGCATTATCTCTATTTATTGCATTATGGATGCGCGCGGGTCAAATAGAATTTTCCGAATTCGGATTCCCCCGTCTGCCTTTTTCTTGATTTCTTTAGCTAAGCGTCCTTTTTCCCCGGACCGATCTCAGTGACAAAACTGGTCCAAATTCGATGGCAACCGAATAACCAATTACAATTACCAATATCATGTCCTTTAACGTTGCAGTTTGCAGGCGGCC
The DNA here is from genome assembly GCF_002532875.2 of Varroa jacobsoni. Taxonomy (NCBI): domain Eukaryota; kingdom Metazoa; phylum Arthropoda; class Arachnida; order Mesostigmata; family Varroidae; genus Varroa; species Varroa jacobsoni. Next base: position 177,588 of record NW_019214242.1, read on the forward strand.
CGTTGCATTACGGTGGTCACGAACACTACGGATAGCGGGTCACAGATAACGCCGGTTCTAGGTCTTTGTCTCCACTTGTCCTTCGAATTTTTTGCGAGCGTTTTTCTCTTTCAAAGGCTGCACCGACATTTCTACGTATGCTTTCTACGAACAGAACCGTTCTCGCTGTTGGTGCCTGTTGATCCTTACGTTCTTATTGCCAGCCAAGTCTTACCAATAGTATACAGCAGTCTGTTTATTTATTATACGATAGCTTCTTATATTGTGCCAGTGAGTTCGCCGTTGTAAGGAAAGCATCGCGAGCGTGGTCCGGGAGAGAATCGTGAACGTATGCTCTATGCTGTCTCGTATTATTGCAGCAAATGACGAGTCTTGCATTAATCCGGCTGGGGCAAGAACGGATCGTTTCTAAATAAGTAACTGTTGAACGCTACAAGCAAACACAGATAAGAGTTACCTCGTAGGGGGCGACCCCTAATAGCCGAACTTGTCAACCCCAGCTAGAACCGATCACAGCGTTATCAGCGACAGAACGGCCTGTATGGGACGGCTTGCCACGGTCAGCTGACGTTTGTCATAAACTACATAAAGTCATTGAAAAAAGTTACTTCGAAAATAGCGTTTATAAACGAAGTAACTGTTTATTGATTGGTGATGAGTACGCCAGGTCTTCACATTGAGTGCGTATGGTGCAATATCTGCAGTGTAGTTCGATACGTATCTACAAGCACGAAAAATACTAGCACTCGGTCTGAAAAGCGGTTTACCCACGAATACTTTAAGAAACCCCGTTTGGAGGGACGGCAGTAACAGAAACAAATCGATTTGACAAAACCAGACCATTGCCGCTGTACGGCGCCGTGCTCGACGACGATTTTCTACTCCCTTGCTAATATAGCCTGTGTGTCCTTTTGTTACATAACGTCTCGAGAACTTTGGACTTCAGTCAATTAAACAGGCAGTCACGAAGCGGTTCCAAGCCAAACGCAGAAATCGAAAATGGTGGACACACGTTCGTACAGACGGACAAACGGATGGGATTTACTTCGAATTTTACAGCACCAATTTCTTCTTCTGTCGTCAGCTTTCAAACGGTAGTATTCGAAATGTTCTTCGCGACAGTGGCATCGGCCGGCTGTAGCCTTTATCATCAGACAGTTTATTACCTTTGTGGTTTCCCAACGTGTCAAGACACGGCCGACAATCTACGCCTGCTGGCCCGCGTTATAGCGCGCAATGAAGTCCACGTGGTCGTCGTTGATGAACTTCTTATTTAGGTTGATGTCGATTTTACCTTCTGCTCGGCCTGCGTCGCCTGCTTGTTTGTTCGCTGGCGTTTAGCCTGTATAATAAGAGAGGTGTACTTGGGGCCGGATCTGAGCTTTAACTTGAGCGAATAGCGGCCATTTTATGACAGCAGCAGCAGTACGAGTCGCTAGCCTGGTCAAATTTTGTCACCGCTCTCCATCCAAAACGCTCGAGCTGTCATCGATATTGGTTTTATTATATTTGCGATGTCGATTATGGTAGGAAAAAAGAAAACATAAAATCAGAAACGCGGACGAGATCGATCGATCCATCCATCCATCATCACCGAGCAGCCAATGCTACGTGGCTAAAATGCGTCTATATGTAGATAGCAATTGAAACATTATCGCTTTATATTCATAGATGCTTGCGTAGCAGTGCAGGGGTACGATGTTTTTACGCGGAGTCGATATCAATAGATATCTATAATATTACCTTCGGGGGAAGCGGATCGTGCAGATGTGAGGGAAGGTGAATGTGAGATTAGCTTAAAATACTCGAAACGGCGGAGTGTACCGTATACGTACGTAAGTATGCGAATGAAAATTTGTATATAGCAGGTGTTTTATTGCCGGTAAGAACCTCGAGGTGGGGTCGGCCAGTGAAGTCGACGTTTTTTGTGACTACTAAACAAATACGAGGCCAATCGTTGTGTCGTATTGGACTACGGTTCAGTAAACCCACATTTTTTTTTATGTCCAATACATACATCATCGTTTAAGGAAATGTTTCGGCTTATAAGGTTGAACCTGATAAGTTATCAAACAGGTAATGAAGGTTTTTTACAATCTTAAGCTTTGAAGCAACGATCGATGCTGTTGTTCTTAGGAGATATAAGTGACTAGTTATTTTTTTGCTTTATACCTAATACATTTAATGTGTTTTGCTTTCATGCATATTATTAAAACACTTCACGCAGTACTCAATATCTATCGGATCGGTACTTGTCTACTGCTCCGAAGACTTCGATGAACGTCAGTGCAAATCGGGAAATTCTTCCACGTTAATATTCATCCGTAATTATAGCATTGCTTAGCTATCGTATACTGCAATAGGTCTGACTATGCGTCCGACATCTTAGCTTCCGTAGCTTCTCTCTGGCAGATGCGCATTTTGCGGACTCTCGATATCGCTTTCAACATCGCGCACCGTTTCACATCGCATCACTATAGATAACGCTACAATGATACGATACGAATACACATATCGTGGCCATTTGCCGAACGGGGAGACCACCACGCTACCCCCCCCCCCTCTCTCTTTCTTAGCCCTTATCAAAGTGATTATAACAGATTTTTATTACCTTTATAGACATCTACTGATACATTCTGTACATTTGATAAGAACCACAAGCGTTTGACCCAACACGAAAAGGAGCTCACCCGCCAATTTCATGACGATTTAGCTGCCGGTATGCAGTTTTGCCCCGCAGGTTCAAAGGAACTGTTTTACGTCCGATATCCATCCGCCCAGTAGTAAGTTGT
>NW_019214242.1:180479-214543 GCF_002532875.2 Varroa jacobsoni
CTTTGCTCCATATACGCTACTTGCTGGCCAGAGTTAAATGGCTATTCGCCTGATTCGTCGCTTGTTAACGAATTTTAAAAATGAAAGCTGGAAGATGCCCATTTTGCTGAGGCGTACATGCCGCTTCGTTTGCTAGCGGTCGCCTGTCTTTAGTTCTATACCTTTTGAAGTTACTTGCCCGCTGTTCCTGAATTGCTTGCTGCCACCAAAAGTGACGCACGGTGATGGCCGTTTAGCTCTCCAGTCCACTGAGCCGCCCGCTTGTCTGCCACAGACGACACACTGCACCGAGCGGCGGTTTCCGTGTTGGAAAGAAAAGGATTGGCAAGGCGCGGATGACAACTGTCGTGACGACAACAACAACAAAACGTAGATATTTACTTGCGGATTAGTCCGCTAGGAAGACGTGATTCTGGCGCCAATGGACAGCGATGGGGGTAGACGCAGACGAGCAGCGGTAGGTCAAATGTGGTGTGATCCACGCTCACTGTTAGCATTCAAATCATCGTGCTATCAATTAAGTGCCTATAATACTTGCTTAACTTACGACGGTTCCCTTCTCGCTTCATTTCCGCTCCGATGTAACTTCATGATGATGATGATGACTAATGAGGTAGGTATTCATCACCTTGAGGGTCCGTCGGCCGCGTCCGAGCGCGGTCACTGAGCTACTCGATCAGCTACCAAGAAGCTAATACACATATGTATCTTTAAATGGAAAATCCCCTTGACAATTATATATCTCTTTAGCATTTCGCACGTAAACAATACAGACGGTAGGTCATATCGTCGTGGTGACCCTGCCGAAGCACTCTAATCCACAGCTGGCAATGCCGACCAACCGCTTATGCTTCAGCGTTTCCGACTAAGCGTTGTGTGTGTGCTTCTATTATGATGTCTATGTAAAAAGTAGAACGGCCATTATCGTTTTCGTTCTATGAACACGGTTCACGCCGTAGTGACCCATCTAGATTGATCTGAGGCAGTCCTGGAGTCGGAGGTGAATCCAAAGGAGATTTGGCATAAAGCATCGATTAATGAGGATAGAAGCTGTCAAGAGTTCTGTTTGCACAAGTCGCCGTTAAGTAGCAACGGAGTTTGTCTAGACAGGGAAACAAAAGAGGGAACGGCGCGCAAAGCGTTGCTCTACGGCCCTTCCATTACGCTGCGATTTTATCTTCGAAATCAAAAAGTAATTGCGGTAGCTACAAGCACAGCTTTCTTCGGGACTCACATCTGTTTAGCAACACCGTTCCAGCGCTCTGGGTGGTCGGTAGTGTTGTAATGTCATCGAGAGTCCGTGAAGTCTTGTCTTGAGCAGCTTAGAAAGTACATTTAAGGATATCATCTGCATTGTAGCAGCTATTCAGATATCATTTACGATTTGCGCCCTGGAGATGCTGTTATATAATCATTGAGGCCCGAACGACAATAGAAATACTGGTCTTTTGTCATACACGCGTAATCGTGTACGTTTGCGAATAGAGGCTCATTTGTAATTGAGACGTCACTTTGTTCTTGTCGAAATGTTCTTTGTCGAAAATATAGAAATCTATTTGATCGTTCGACGTACTATTAACATATAGAGGAACGGCTTCACGTCAGTGAATACGCTGCAGGCCCTTGAGATTTTCTTCGTTAGCTTATTGTCTCTATAATGTATTCTTCGACATTTATGAGGCTAAACTTTTCCGCTACCGTTTCCGGAACCGTGGGAACAGCTCCTGGATAATATTGGTTTGACAACGAAAAATTGTACAACTTATATTCGCGTTTAACTGATCCCTTTCATATTACAGTGATTACTTTTCTGCTACCGTTCGTGAACATGTTAGAATTAAAGTTATCTAAGATGTGTAATCTCGATTGCAGGTTTCTGCTTCGGATCCTGACTGCGGAGTTAATGCTATCGTGAACTTTGGCTTGGGCCCATCGGCACCATCCGCTTTTCGAATTGACCCACGCACAGGAGAGCTTTGCGTGGCTACACGACTCGACCGAGAGTTGAGAGCCACTTACGAAATACCCGTAATGGCCACCGATAGGGGTGAATATCTTTATTATCCTTTTAGCTTTCTGGTCCATCCTAGGGCAAAATGATTTTTTTTAGCATGTCATCAGGCTTGGGTCACGAATAACTAAAAATCAGTTATACAGTGCGAGAAGAGAATTGAACAGAAAGCAGAAAGATTATATTGTGGTTATTTTTAAAACGGAGGGCATGGACCTGCAATTTCTTGCCAGTGGTCGCATAGCTGTTTCCAACAAAGTAATTATAATATAATTAAATCATGATTCTCTTTGGAATAACAAGCTAAGGGCCATGGCTCCTATTATATCTAAATGCCGAGTTTAAGTTTCAAGGTAATGATATGTAGGTCTATGTGTCAGTACGATCGGATCTGTAGAGCGAGCGTTCGGAATAGAAATTATAACGGCACGCAGCCCATGGCTTAACGAGATCAAAATGGTTTTTACGTAGCCATCTTTAGTTCTGGAACGTTCCATGAACTCGCGTTACGAATTCCCTATTGAAAATTAGACGCCATTGCCGCTGTCAGAAGAAAACGCCGACGAAAAAAAGAAAGGATTAGTAAATCAAAGACGATAAAACTTTACCGCGACTAACGAAATGTTTCGTTTCGATTTTCTGTTAAACAAACTCGATTTCGATCTGATCTAAATAGACGTTGACCGTACTTCTGAGACGTGTGCGATGACACAAACGATTGTTTCTTTCAAGGGGCCAACAAACCGAAAAACGGTTGGTGTCTACAAGATAAACGACTCCTGGTTATGTGCTATTTTACCACGGCGAGACAGAGTCTTCGAGCTGGCAGTTTGGTTTGCGTTTGCCCACAGCAGTGAATGACCAAACTATCGTGTAACTCCCAGAGATATCCACAGTAATTTCGAACCGTCGGTAAATTTCAATAAAGACCAAAGATCTAGCCCGAAAGACGGATCTGATTAAGCTTACGACTTCGTAAATAAGGCAGATTGTTTGTGATTGAATCCCGTTAAACTTCGCAAATTGAACTAATATGTGAGAAAATTAAGTTTAGATACTTTCAAAAACAGCTTTGAAGACCGCCACTGCCCGGGACAAGTGCGCACATTTCCCATTCGAACAGACCCCCACCTCGTCCATCTATTTGGTGCTCCTTTGTTCCCATTTTGCACATCTCCCTTTAGTTCCTATTCAATGCGCACAATTGAGTTTCCGTCACAACTGTCAAAACGTTAGTCTTCTATATTTTTGCAATGAGAATCTCATGTTGTCCTGTGGCTTTTTATACTGAATACTTGTTTTTTTTTTATATCTTTTGGCAAGCGTCTTGAGCAAATGTATTACTTACCTTCTACTCGATGACGCGAGGCATCTCTGACTCGGCGTATTCGAATTGATTGAAATGCAAATGTTATTCAACTGTGATCTGGACATCTGTACACGCATAAGTGCGGCGTGCGTTTAGCTCAGACAGGGCGAAAACACAAAATGGACGACGACCAGAAGTATCAAAAACATCGCGCGTCTTAGCCATAGAGGTAAGGCCGGGCGTTGGAAGATAGAAGGAAAACGGCAAGACAAAGCGAACGCAATTTACATAAGCCGAAGGATTACCATCTGGAAGCGTGGTCAAGCGGAGCCCGAGGATGGAGTCCGGCATAACTTCACACTTCGATACATTTATAATGTTTGTACAGACTTCTTTGCAACTACCGGTCCTGTTGATACTATATCATGTAAAGGGGATTATATGGTGACTAGAAGATCTAGTTTACAAATAATGCCTTGTCAACTGATTCTCCATCATAATGGTGGCTTTTTCAAAGCACTTTAAATTATGTACATATTTTTGTGCGTAGCGCGTATGAACGCAGTACAGAAGTACACGGAATTTTCCTGGTACCTTCTTGGTGATCTCGTCTGCTGATTACCGTTTGCTTAAGAAACAGGTAATCTGAGTCTTCTTGTTATTTGCTCTGAAGCGTTTCCAGTCATTTTTGGATCTATCCAACAAATCGTTATATACATATATATATACAACTTATCTATACAACTTATCTACATTGGAACACTCGTAGTGAGCTACCTGTTGATGGCTATTAATATATAATAATTATTCTCTCACACCAACGTATCGTGCATAGTACAATTTTATTCTTGTGTGCTTATTGTAGTCCCTTTTGTCTATATAATTGTTTGCTAGATAAGCCGGCATTTCATATGACGGAAAGATCCTTTATCAAGATTAATTACCTTTCTACATAGTAGTAACAGTATTACTTCACATCCCTGCCTGTTTCTACTCTTCGACTTGAGAAGATAACGAAAAATCACGAAATAAAAAATATATCAAACGAACGAGTCCTCGCTCGTTAATCCCGCTCACTTTGAGACTCTAGAAACCAACGGCACTGCCAGTGGCGACAGTTGACGCCAGTCAAGTTCCGCCAACACTTCAGAATGGCTCGCGTCGACAAGGTTTTCAAACCAAATCTCTGCTTGTTCTATGACTCAGTTGTCTCCTGTCGATTGCGCGACCTTTTCCCCTTCGGCTTCAATTTTTTGTAACCTGCAGCGACGACTTCTGCTCGACTTACGGCATTTTCTACCGTCTTCGTTATTGTTTATGTTGCTACTGCTGCTGTTGTTATTGTTGTTGTCGTCGTGCTTGTCCAATGCAGACGCTCTAATTTTATGACATACGATAGCCAGAAAAGCGGAGACACGACAGACAAGTGAAATACGTTTTATTTATCAGTCGAAACTGAACGGTCCAAGGCTACACGGATGCAATGAGACGAGATGCAGGAATAAAACTGAGTGTGTCTCTGCATAGAGGCAGCCACGAACGAACAAAAACCTAATACAGAATTCACTAAAGAACGTCAACCCCGGATAGTGAAGTGCGCTCAGATGATAACAGATTACAGGCGACCGATATGTGCGTGCCCACAAGAAGCCATTAACAAAAAGCCTAACCTATATAACCCTACGAGTCAATAGCGTTTCTTTACAAGCAGATCGACACAAATGACATCTGTTTCTACTCAAAACGACACGCATATATAACGCAGTACGTACGGCGGACGACCGTTTCATAGAAATAATAACGATACCTTCAAAATTCTTCAATGACAATATGGCTACGATCATGGATGGACCTTCGAGGTGCGAGTGTAACTCTGAGCCAGGTACTATTTTAAGAGGCAAGTTAAGTTCATACTGGCAGTAAGTGGACTGGCGGTCTGGAGCAGAATAATAAAATGCCCCTGAGGGTAAAAGACAGACGAGAGGCATATGGGCTGAGGAACGAAAGAACAGGTCCCAGACGCAGGGCGCACAACGCGTAGTTTCAGCTCAAATCAAATGCAAGTTAAACAAGTCGGATAGCTCAGGTTAATTGGTAATATAGTTAAAGTGGATTTCGGCCATTTTGTTTGCGCAGTTCGACTGATAACATCTCATGCCGCTGTTGATGGCAGTAATAGCGACTGCTACGATGGACGCGATAGCCACTACTGACGGTGAGCTCGTATACTCCCTTTGCCTCTCGCAGACACGGGCATAAACTAAACGGCGACAATGACGACGACGACGAAAACAATGCCGACGGTTCCGCTAAATGTGAGGGTCGTCGTCTTTCGTCGTTTATTACCACCCGGCAGAGAATTATCTTTGAGTTACTTTGCTCGCTAGAGAGCGGCGAAGTCGACGGAGTCCACTATGGGCTATACAATTGCTAAAGATGCTTGCTTCTTCCGGGTCCAAGACGACCGTATGCCGTTGATCAAATGGCTGACAAGGCAGGTTAGTCGTTGGAGTTGACCGGTGCGGTTGACTTTTTTCTGATAACGATATAGAGCAGAGAAAATGCGCGGGCGTTACTCAATATGCTGACTCTGATCCCGAGCCATTGTTACGATCAGATATTCATTGATCGGCGCCTGATACACTTACATGACTCAAGTCGGCTTCGGCTAATTTTCAATGGATCGAAATTAAAAACAGATTGTTAAGTGATTTCCAGAGAGTGATCACTCCTGCGAATACACAGAATGAATTATGCGATGGCAGTCATGCTCGCACATGACCATGTGCGCACGTGTTGGTGCTTAGCAGAAAAGTTATTTCTATTTAAAGGATTTGATCTGTTTTATTACATCACTGCAGTCGAAACACGTAAGCTATAATATCACAAGTTTATTACGGTTACGGACATTTTTACGCTCTTTTGTAGATACCTCTCCTCTCATACTTCAAGCAAACGGAACATATTCCGTTGGGCAATCACTTCATCACAGAATATTCAGCTAAATAAAACAACATTGTATATATAAATGTATCTATTTAAAAGCGTTGGCTGCCAGTGATGTGTGCCTATTATCTCTTGCCACTCTTTTAACCGCAAACGAATCGCTGAAAAATACAATTCTCTGAAAACTAATCATAGAGCATACTATCAGTGCGTAGGACAAACGAGCCTATTTTGACTATTTTATCCTTTTTTAACTTTAACTTTAGGCGGCCTAAGTACGTCCACCGTAGTAAAAGTGCACGTCCTCGACATAAACGACCATCGACCAAAATTTCTACTCGACGAATACAATGTGTCCCTAAGTGAGTTCTTCGATCAAACGACGCAACCTATCGTTGTAGTTGTAGCCACTGATCGTGATACTGGACTCAACGGACGAGTCACCTACTCCATTGTTGAAGGAAACGCTCAGAAACGCTTTCGTATTGATCCTAGCACAGGTATGTAAAAAAATCGTCCTTAGCTATTGTAAAAAACTAGTGCTCAATCGTACGAAGAATTTATTGCAGATCATTAATGTACTATGGTGACTACTATTATACTTAGTGTAATTTGAAGTCTAGCTATAGTAGGAATACACGATAATGACGTGTTTGCTTGCAAAGTCTAAAGATACGTGAGCTAGCCTAGGTTCGAAACCACGTTTCATCTTTGGCTCGAACGGGTCGCCTACCGCCTAAAATATGAAACAGCGCAGCCAAACGTAAAACACTTAATATATATAATACCAACCGGGTTAAGTTGACAAATGCTGTGCACAGCGGCTAGTTGGTCTTTAGTGCTGTAAGCTATACACAGACTTCGAATGGAAACAATAGTCGATAAACTTTCTTTCGTTGTAAGTTAAATTGTCTAATAAAAGCAAGAAGTCGTCTTTGGACTGTATCCTATATTACATATTGAGGTGTACCTTCTGATATCAGTATTACCCTTTTCTAACTTATGATATACCCTTACGCAGGCTGACGTTTAAAAATGATGTAGTGCCTAAAACAATAGCACTAGCTACCTTACGCACATATGAACGAATACCCTTATCGCACTACATATAGTCTCGTGTAAACATTGTATATGAACCTCATTACAGGCGGGATCTACATCACGTCAGCCTTACGCCGTAGCTCAGGTGGCATGACGCATCATCTTGTCGTGACAGCCCGGGACGGTCAGGGTGTCGAGGCCGAACGGCCTGCGCATGTCCACGTACATGTTAGTGTTATTGGAGCGATGTCATCAAATCAACAGAGGACACCGGTATTCGATGCGCCCCGATACGTTTTCCCTGTTCGTGAAGACGTGACACCTCACAGCGTCGTCGGCAATGTGATAGCTCGTGCTGCTGATCAAGGCTCTCATGGGGTGCGCTATGCGATTCGTTCGGGTAATGACCAGGGTTTGTTTACGATCGACCCTATTCGAGGGTTGATTTCAGTTGAAAAAACTCTCGATTTCGAGACCGCGGCGTCAGTCCTTCTAAATGTTCAAGCTGCCGCCGGTAACCCGCCGGCCTACGGGCATGCTCAAGTAAGTGGCACTATGGTTTCCATGCGACTAAAAGTAACCAGGCCAATAATTCGGGACCAGAACGAACATTATTGAATCATTCATATACTGTGGTTACACTTAATATTTTAATGACATTTCTAAAAACTTTTGGCAAAGCTTTTAGAAATGTCTTTTTTTTTCCAGAACATTGCAGAATAATGTTTTTTGCCATTTAACTGTTCCTATTTCAGGTCAACATTTCAATCGAAGATGTAAACGACAACAACCCGTGTTTCGAAAGTTCCGAAGTGAGGATATCTGTAGCCGAAAATACAAGTCTAAGTAGCCCATTATATTCGGCTCACGCTGAAGACGCTGATTCCGGTGAAAATGGCCGAGTTACTTATGCTCTTGCTGAGGAATCTGACAGCTTTAAGGTTTTTTTTTTTTTAAATTTATTTCGTCTGTCTTGGAAACTAGTTATTATATTTATTATAGGATGTTTTATGTGTTGAGTCCCACCCTACGTATTCCTTCCATGAAAAGCTTGAATTATGATTGTTTCCTGTTGTTAATTTATCTATTATTGTTCATCAAATTTCAAAAATGCGTTTGGTTATCTTCTTGGTACAGGTAGTCGCTCGAACAGGCGCCATCATGCTCAAGCGTAGTCTTGACTATGAGTTGCGTCAACAGTATCGCTTGATTTTGGTCGCACGAGATGGCGGACAGCCTACGCGGACGGGGAACACGACGATCATCGTCGAAGTTCAGGATGTCAATGATAACGCGCCTGTATTCGAACACGAATCCTACCGGGTCACGATTGACGAGAGCCTTCAGTTAGACGAGCATTTCCTACAGGTGGTTGCTGCCGATTCAGATAGTGGAAATAACGCCCGCATTACATATAGGTAGGTATCAAAACATTCATTTTGGTAGGTACCTTCTCGTTACTTCGGTGACAACCCAACTTTATTTCTTTAGACCATTAGGGTGGTTCTGTCCGTCTAGAGATCTCAACATCTGCCTCTAACGGTCTGTAGGAGCAAGCAAAATAAGGCCCGTGATATTTCCATCTGTATACATACAATTCGTACCTTTATTCGGTCTGTTATAGGCTCGTGGAGACAGAGTCTGGTGGTACGATTTCTCCACGGTTTGGTATATCACCAAACACCGGTCAAATATTCCTTCGGCAACGATTAGATCGAGAGTCAGAAGAATCGTACGAGCTGAGCGTTGAAGCAGTCGATAACGGAAGTCCTTCATTGTCGGCTCAGGCGCTCGTTTACGTGACCATTAGCGATGCGAACGACAACGAACCTCAATTCCTTAGGGACTCATTTGAATTCGCCGTTGAAGAGAACGCCGAACCTGGACGAAGGGCCGGTGAAGCGCAGGCCGTTGACAAGGATCTCGGCGATAATGCTGCACTTCGATACGTCCTACTTTCTTGTGATAATGAGTTCTACATCAATCCAGCATCTGGTACGCAGAACAGTGATTTTCCATTTTAAAAAATCCAATTATAAAACGTCTTGCGGCGGAAGGCGTCGTTAATTCGTGATGTTGTCTCTAATAATTGTTTTTTACCGCAACGTTTGAATTTGTGCACTTGGAAGCCTGCACAAATTTCTGTTTCACCTTCTCTCGCTCTCTATATGATATAAGCCTCTACACTACTAGTCAACATTGTACTGAACTTCACGGTAGTGTTTACCTACATTATTCAATCTCTAACTGGGCACCGGCTTGACTATTTTTATGATTGTCCGTAGGAGAAATGTTCACCAAAATGCGTTTGGATAGGGAGAAACGCTCGAGCTACGAGTGCGTTGTAGAAGCTCGTGACCAAGGCTCAACACCGAAGAGTTCCCGGGTAAGCGTTCGAATCCGTGTCCTCGACAAAAATGACAACGCGCCACAATTCATCGATAATCAAGAGACCGATTTCAGTGTTCGAGAAGAACAACCGGCCGGTTCCGAGGTGGCTCACGTACGGGCAACAGACTCGGATGAAGGGGCAAACGCTGAAATTGTTTACGAAATCGAGGCGACGGGTGCTCCATCCGACGGAGCCCAACTCTTCAGCGTCAATAGTGATGGACTCATTAGGACGAAAAGTGTCCTTGATCACGAACAACAGGACATGTACACCCTGCGCGTAGTTGCTAAGGATATGGGCTCACCATCACTCGAGGCAAAACTCGATCTCACCATTAAAGTGCAAGACGTCAACGACAACCAGCCGTCATTTTTCAGTTCAACAATCAGCTTCACAATTCAGGAAGGCCTACCGCCAGGCCGTGAGGTCGGCGTTGTGGAGGCTTTTGACCAGGACAAAGGACAAAACGGGTTGATAACCTATACCATCGTCAGTGGCAATCCTTTCAATACATTCAGTATCGACCGTTCAAACGGAGTGCTCTATACCAACGTCGAGATCGACTTCGAGCGTACGCCCGACTTCGCGCTCCAAGTGAGCGCTAGTGACAATAACGTTATGGACTCACGAGGCTCGGTAATTAATGTCAACATTCGTGTGGAAGATGTTAACGACAACGCGCCCAAATTCGCAACTGACCCAATCGTCTTCTCTGTGAGTGAAAGCGCTTCTCCTGGAAGTGTTCTCACGACAATTACGGCTCGAGACGAAGATAGCGGTTTGAATGGTGAGGTGCGCTATTCAATTGCTGAAGCAGGCCCGGGCAAACAAACGTTTACAATCGACCCCGTCTCAGGCGCTGTGACTCTGATTGAGCCCTTAGACTACGAAAAACAACCTCAATATGTTTTCGTAGTGAAAGCCCAGGACCAGGCTCGAGATATGGAATCTCAACTGAGCAGCAAAGCGACCATAACACTGCTCGTTGAAGACGAAAACGACAATTCACCTGAGATAGTATCGAAAAATTATGTCGAGGTTCTAGAGGACGAGGACGTTGGCGCAGTTGTTACGACAATCCTAGCCAGCGATCGGGATTCACGTGAAAACGGACGCATTACGTTTCGGATTCAGAGTGGAGATATTCATGGAAACTTCCATTTGGACGAAAACACTGGTCGATTAACCATAGCTCGTCGCCTTGACCGTGAATTAACGCAGGAAATTGTGCTGAATATCACCGCAAGAGATAATGGCCGCTCTAGACGCTACACCGTTCAATCACTTCGTGTGAAGATTCGCGATGTAAACGACTGTGCGCCGATGTTTGTTCAACGATCGTACTATGTCAATGTTACCGAAACCAAGCCTATTGGAAGCACTCTGCTTCGGGTGTCGACAAAAGACAACGACGTGTCCGGTGGCTCGAACGTCACGTATACGCTGCACCAGGATCCTTCGATTCCGTTCACCGTCGACGCAATTACTGGTGAAGTCCGCATCACCGCAGTTCTGGATCGAGAACAATGCGATCGCTACAATTTGACAATATTCACGGATGACGGTGCAACTCCGGTGGCACATTTCGATTCGGCCAATTTAATTATCGATGTTCTCGACGCTAATGATCATGCACCGGACTTTGGAGAGAGCTGTTATCCTCTGTATATTCCCGAGAATCGAGGGCTATCTGTGATTCATCGGCTGCACGCGAACGACCGCGACGCAGGACAGAATGGCGACGTAATCTATAATATTGCCGAAGGCAACGACGGAAACATGTTCGCCATCGACCCATACTCCGGCAGTTTGAGTTGTAAGGGTCTCGATCGTGAGACGCTGCCGGTTTACCGACTCACCATCCATGCTCAAGATCAAGGAGTGCCGCCAAAAATTGGCCGCTGCAATCTTGAAGTGCACGTGCTCGACCAAAATGACAACGATCCTCAGTTCGAACATAGCGAGTACAGTGCTCAGGTGAAAGAGGATGCGGAAATCGGGACCGAAGTTCTTATGGTAAAGGCGCATGACATCGACGAGGGGGCTAATGGCAAGGTAACCTACTCGTTGATTAATGCGACTGGTGTGCCGTTTGGCATTGACAGTGAGACGGGGCACATCCTAACTACTGGCCATTTCGATCGAGAACACGAACAAAGCTACACGCTCGAGGTTCGCGCATCCGATAACGGGGCCTATGAATCACGATTTCATTCGGCAACGGTACACATCGCTATCACAGACGCAAACGACCACAAGCCCGTATTTATTCGATACCCATTCATTGCTGAAATCTCACCTGATGCCCCTATCGGCGCCAAGATCGAGCGAGTCGTGGCTGAAGACGATGACGACGGCCAGAACGCTGATGTTTCCTATACATTTAGCGAGCAAGGACTTCATAATAACCTCTTCAACATTGATCCATACTCTGGCCAGGTTACATTAGTTCAGAGCGTGTACAACTACAATGGCAAGGTCCTTCACGTCGAGATCGTGGCTAGCGACCGTGGCGAAGTACCGAAATCTTCACTGGGCGTCCTTGAAGTTCACGTGGGCAAAACCTCACACCACCAAGAGCTTCACTTCGAGCAGGAAAAGTATGCAGCCTACATTTTGGAGAATCCCAATTATGGTGCGGAAATCACCACTATAAGAGCGTTCAATGATCTTATGAGCTCGCAGGACATTACCTACTCGTTCGATAGTGACTCGGACGAATTTTCGATCAATCATAGCACGGGCGTCGTGCGAGTGAACAATTCGCTCAAACTCAACTATAAACAACAGCAGGCAATTACCACAATCGTAATCGCGAAGAGCATCCGCAACGGGGAACCGAGTTATGGCTATGCCCGTCTACAGGTGAACCTTCGTGATAAGAACGACAATACGCCGCGGTTCTCGCAAACTCACTATGTCGCATCGGTGGCCGAAGGCAATCGACGGGGTGAAGTTGTCGTGCAGCTGTCCGCTATTGATGAGGATGAGGAACATGGTAATGGTCATGTGATGTACCACATTGTGGACGGCAATCACGACAATGCCTTCGCCGTCGATACTTCTAGCCCCGGTGTGATTCGAACGAACATCGTGTTGGACAGAGAAATCCGCGACACGTATACGCTGACGGTAATCGCAACTGATGAAGGGTTGCCACCGTTGACCGGCACGACGACCGTGCACGTATCGGTGGTGGATGTCAATGATAACCAGCCCGTTTTTCCCCCGTACGATCCGCTTAAAGTTCGTGAAGATAAACTGGTAGGGGGGGTCGTTTCGGTGATCACAGCGAACGATGTTGATGCACATCCGGCGCTCGTATACAACCTGCGAAACTCTGATAACACGTTTACAATCGACGCGTTCTCGGGTCAGCTGACGCTGGCGAGGCAACTGGACTTCGAGACGCAGACGAATTACTCCGTAACAGTAATGGCGACCGATGGTGCACACACGGCAGAGACGACGGTATCTGTAATCGTTCTCGATGTTAATGACCATGCTCCGAAATTCAATGAATCGGCGTACACGGCGATGCTGAGCTCAAGTAGTGGGGGAGTCATTCTTACGGTAAACGCTACAGACGCTGACTTGTCGGACAATAATCGTGTCACATACAAGATTCGGCCAAAGTGTGAATTCCTCAAGATCAATCGGAAAACAGGGGAAATTTCACTTCGGGAGGGAGTGTCTCTAAAACCGAATGTCATTGCCTATCTCTCAGTCGTCGCAGAGGATGAGGGAAGCCCCTCGTTCAGTACGGCCGTGCCGCTGCGTATACAAACTTCGAGTCTTCTAGAAAAACCCTATAATTTCGCCGAGAAGAGTTATTCGGCTTCGATCCTCGAATCAGCGCCAATTGGCTCAACGGTGGCGAACCTCAGCACTGTCGATCTTCATAACGGTGCCAAGACTGCTGAGTCGAAGCTCTCGTTTGACATCTATGAGGGCAATGAAGATGGTCTTTTCGCAATCGACAGCAAGGGCAGGGTACAAACGGCTGGGCGACTTGATCGTGAAACGCAACGGCATTTTGAGCTTAAGGTTGTGGCTTTCCCGCACCGTAAACGCGAAATCATAAATGTCACCACGGTTCTGGCTGTCGATGTCAACGACGTGAATGATTCGCCTCCAGTATTTAGTAAGAGCCGCTACGAAATTTTATTGTCGGAGCTTACCCGGGTAGGCACTATGATTCTGCAAGTGGTCGCCATAGATAAGGATGCAGAAAGTGACGTTGCTTACGACATAACATCAGGGAATGAAAAGGGCCAGTTTGAAATTGGTAATCGTACCGGGAACATCGTGCTGCTCAAAGAACTCGACTTTGACGCCACGGAAGAATTCAGGTTTATAGTACGGGCCATCGATTTGCTAAATCCTGCGCTTGCTTCGCTTGTCGGCGTCTCAATAAAAGTTAAGGACGAAAACGACAACGCACCTGTATTTCCAGTGTCGCGTTACAATGAGTTCGTTCAAGAGTCAGCTCCTGTCGGAAGTGTGGTTTTCACTGCCCACGCTAGCGACAGGGATAAGGGCCGTTACGGCGCGCTTAATTACAGCATTTTAGAGGCCGACGCAAGAGACAAGTTTAGCATAAACGCTGAAAGCGGGCTAGTTACGACGAATGCGGTTTTTGATTTTGAAAGCAAAAAGCGGTACCATTTTACTGTAGTGGCCATCGATGCTGGCGGTAAGTACGCCCATGCCCAGGTTCAAGTTGACATCCAGGGCAAAGACGAGTATCCACCAGAGTTTCTCAAACCGGTGTACCATTTCACAGTTCCTGGAAATGCCCCGAAAGGCTATGGCGTCGGACGTGTTGAAGCAACCGACGTCGACGGAGGATCCGACGGTATTGTGTCATATTGGCTGCGATCACCAACCCAACCGAATTTCCAAGTGAACGCGACCACCGGAGTCATCTATGTCGTCGAGCCGATTTCCTCTCCGAAACGAGTTGTTGAAATAGCGCTGACCGTGGAAGCTGGTAGTGGTCGGACAAATTCGTTGACGAGCCTTACCACCGTACAGCTCACCGTCGACTTTTCTCTGAACGCCAGTCTTGTAACTGAGAATCTGTCAGAAAGCGGAGTGGCCGCGTGGATTTACGCGTTGCTAATACTTCTCGGCTTCGCCTTATTGATCCTGCTCAGCCTTATGCTCTTCTCCAAGTATCGCACTTTGTCGAAGGAAGCCAACAAACCTGAAGCTGCCCGCGGATTCGAAGATACCATAGATGCCATGGACGCACGCCGATATCCAAACCTCACGTACCCGCCACACTACAACGAGATTTCGCACTACGACACGCCTGACGAGGCCCACATGACGACGGGATACGACAAGAGATGCGTATCCAGCCGAAGTGCCGATGAAGACGATGAGATCCGCATGATCAATGAAGGCCGGATGCTTAACATGACGCATCGAGCCCACTGTGGCGGAGAGGATGCCACGAGCGTGATATCAGCTCAAAACACACAAGAGTATCTAGCGCGGCTTGGCATCTACACGGGCTCCGAAAAGAGCACTCAAGGAGACTATGCCAAGATCGAAGGTGGCGATTGCGACGGGATGTCTAATATCATCTACGAGAAACTCGATGACCTCGACGACCAAGCCGTACCACAGCGAGGACCTCCACCGGTTAAAATGCGTCAGCCACCTGTTGCCGGCTCTCTAAGTTCGATTGTGCACAGTGAAGAGGAAGTTGCCGGTTCGTACAACTGGGATTATTTGAACGACTGGAGCCCACAGTATCACAAATTGCCGAATCTCTTTGCAGAAATGGCTAAGATTAGTCCGGTAGTCGGTTCTGGGGGAGATTCTGGAGGCCCGTCTGGTCCACCACACCCGGGATACCCGATGACCGCACTGAGTTCGGGGGACTCGTCGAATGGATCTCGGCGTAGCGTGATTATTGAACGACTTCCGCCGACGCAACAGCGGCCGCCACCTCCACCGATGCCCCCAGCAGTCGTAGCTGCTGTGGCTAACTCCGCTATATCAACTAACATGGCCCCGTACCCAAGCGCAATGACCCCTAGCTTTGATCCTTGTCCACCACCGACGCGTTCATCGGAAGAACTCTCGCCTGTGTACGACGTATCGCTTATGGCGGGGCCACATGCGCACCGTATGTCGTTGCGTTCCATAGTAGGCAGCCGAGCAGCCACACTAACCCGAGCTGCGGAGAGCGATTCCGAATTGTAACATCAATTCTAACAATACCCAAAATTTAAATCTCTTTTATGTGAACGGATGGGCCCTAGATGGTTGCTGTCACACTTTTAGATGTTCGTCAATGAATACGGGAAATCGCAAAACAAAAACCTCTAGCTGATCTTACCCTGTTGAAGGAAGAGACGTTTCTACCGTAGTGTCCTGAAACATTCCATGAAACAAGGGCCATTATGTCATTTTATTTTGCCGCAAAACAAATGAAGATCTCTAAACGGTTTTGATATTATAAGGCAGTGGACGAATTTGTAACTAATTGTATTAGTAGTAATAATAAAAGCGGATTCTGCAGCCAAATAGGGAGTGGAGGCAAAACCAGAAACGTGGGATAGGCAGAACAAGGCCCAATCACTGGCAGAGCAACGTATTTATTGTATATATGCGTGTGAGCGGGTAAGAAGAAGATAAGAAAGTGTTGAGAAAAACTTCGAAAATTGAATTAGAAGATTGACGAGAACGAACGAACGAACCGATAGCCGTCACTCTATTTTTAGACGTATGTACATAAATGTACTTTCTTTTGTAAATAGGATCAGTAAGCAAACAGCATAAACACATACGAGATGCAATAAGCAGATTGTCTTTAACGAAATCCTTGGCGGAGTTCTCCTTGCGCCTATTGTTAAATCCCAATTTAACGAACAAATAGAAGTATACCTATATCTTGTAAATGTTATGTACAGTTGGACGGCAAAGGAAGACTTTCGAAGTGTGCGATTATGTGAAGGCTGCCGCTTGTAAAGATCAAACCATCAATTGTAGATATGGTACCGAAACTCATGGCGCACGAAGCAACGTCAACAAAGGATACGATTAACAAAATCAGGAAGACTCAAATAAATGCTATCCAATTTGTCCTCTGTACAAAGTTGCGCACAACGGGAAATGTTGATAACGAATTACGACAGTATAAATACTGCAGATAATATGATAAGTATGGCGGCGCGATTTCCCAATGTAAAATGACTCATTGATAATGTGCGTTTTTTTTTTTTGTCTAAATAAAAAAAAAAGTTAAAATGTTCGCCACCATCCTCGATTCTGTTCATTTTTACATAGTGCACCCACCGCAAACATGTATTGTCGTTTTTGTGTTACTGGAATCAATCTTTTTAACGATTAAGAATTGTCCACGCCTACTTGATAAATGTTGGAATCGGTAAAACATGGGAACTTCAGGGTAAGTTTATGTGATACTGTGATCTATTTATCTATAGTGTATCGTAAGCCGACCGATGAGAACTTAGCCCTTGTATTCGATTACACATATTGAACGAAGAACTTTAAAGTACTGCTAACGAATAGTATTGTCAGTCCTTGAAGTTCATCGGCAGATGTACGATATCATTCGAACGTCGATACATTTTTATGAATCGCAAAAAAATTTACCTTGCCTATATGGGGTGAGGTCTTGTCCTGAAAATCGCTGAGCCTGTACCGCTTGGCAGAATAAATAATAGTAGGAAAAAAACATTGACTATTACTACTACCGCTGTTATAGTTAAGCTCAACGGTAGTAACAATATAGGCTTAGAGCTATGTTGCTTTTAGTATCTTCGTTTATTAAGCATGTGTTAATCAGGCTACGCTATCAAACGACAACAGGGACTGTCTTTTACCTGGTCGAAGAAACCTTTTTTGATCCGCTTAAGGGTTGGTAAGTTGGTCTGAATATAGGATTCGAATCTAACTTGAATCTACTGCTTGCAGCGAATTCGAGACAAGCTGACAATAACTATAAAATTGCCTTCTCGAAAATAGAACAAATAAATAAGTATCTTCGAAATCAGGGCCAATTTTGGATAAGTTCTGCTCACAAAGAGAACCCAAAGGTAACCCAGGGCTCGTTCAGGAACGATCATCAAGCAAAATCAGTAACGATTAGAAGAACGAAATCAGCTTAAATGCCAAGAAATTTGCCTTATCTAGCTCACGGGTTACTGCAAGCGCTGGCGGACCGTTCGCAGCGTCATTTAAAAGCAGATTTACGTGCTCCGAAAGTTACGTTATAACGTTTCATTGACTGTACTTTTCGTTGTAGGAGTGCTTCGTTCGTAAATGTAATATCAATTCGATCTAAACGACCTGCGTGCATAAACCAGTGGGTCAGGTTATACTTCTAAAGCCCACCCCATTCTTTCGAAATATTTGACTTCAGTTCCAGATGATCAACGCGAACGTACGTGTACGCCAAGTTAACTCGCTCAGATCGTATTGATCGATACTTATAGGTATGTGTTTGATGGTTTATTTGGTTACGAAATCCAGTTTCCTAAGGTCAATTTTTTTAGACCTACTTTAAATGGCTTAGGAAAAAACGCGTTCAGAACTACCAAGTTACGCTTGGCCGACCTGACCAAAAATTATTAACGAGCCTGTTATGGTCGTGGTGGTATTGAGGCTTAACGTTACCTTGATTGAGTTGTAAGCGAAATTTCGTGGGCAGAAAATAATTTGCTAAAAAACAGCTGAAGGACAGATTGACCTTTCTACAATTGCAATTGTCCCCTTCTAAACAGGATACTTCTAGTTTAACATACGAATCTGCAGTGAAGTTTCGTTCTCCTACATAAACGTAATTAGCAAAACACAAAGAGCGGCTGCTAGCGCTTTGCCATTAGTTGGAAGGTGAGGCAACTGCGATCGAGTGCAACAACTTTTGTTAAAAGCTAATAGATAAATGCGTACGCATGTTGAATAGAATTTGCCAGTGTCGAAAAGTTTCAATCATTAGAGAAGCGGCGCGCAGCTTCCAGGAACGTTTCTTAAACGAACGCCGAAGTGAGAGAAGACGTTTCTCTCACTGCACGGCAACGGAGCTTTAGGGGCTGTATAGTTAAGCAGTAAAAATGCTATCATTTTGAAATTTGTATATCCTATAATCCCCTCATCCCGCCTTCTTAACAATAGACGTAATGCATAAACTCTAGCTGCCTTACGTATCATACAGTTGAGTAATTGGAACGTTTTTATCAACGCCTTTCAAACAGCAGCGATTCATAAACGATAGCAAAATATAATCAAAATTTATTTTCCCATTTCAGACCACAGAGTCTAAGCAGATCTTCTTAAATTGAGGCGGGCATCACCGGCGAAATTACGAGGCCTCCAGAATCTAGAGGGTTCAACTCAATTTACTGGTAACTCACTCTTGACCAGCCCGCTCCCCTCCACCGGCAACGCCATACCCCTATATGAGCGATTTAGCAAATGTTAGTTTTTTACGCTTCGTCTTCGCCCGCCCAACATTGACTACGTGTTTATCATTCTCTTGCCTACTCGTTAGCTATTGGCAAGGTGAACTGGCTAGTCATGTGTAAGTGATTTGTCCTGATTCGATAGGTACGATACACAAGTCTACAAGAGGAGGACACCGGAAAATTCACAGCTTACGTTACACTGATCAAGCGTACAGGCAGCCCAGTTTTACCTGCACCTGTATGCCTTTGCACGTTGGAGTTTAGTCTTCGTTACTATCGCATATCGCTCGATTGCACCATCGAGCTACAAAACGAGTCAAGCAAAGCCACCCCAGACAAAATCGAAACCTCGTACCATTGGGTTTCCCCGCTCTCAGACGCTCTTCTTCTGCTGCCCTCCGAGCTCCAACCCATCAGATACTACCTACTGGTGCGGGATGTAATGGGTTTGTGGTTCTTGGAGAGGGTATTTAGCATTTTCTAACGATTTTCTCCCCGTCTCACTCGCACTCTTCATATGACTTACTTGCCCTTTATTACCCCTAGTGGTACAGCGCCGCTCTGTTTTTACCGCTCCTCCTGATTCACGAGGTTACGACACAGTCAAGTCGGGCGATAGCAACGGCCTTAGAAATCTGTGGTCATCGGAGTGGTGGCCATGGCTGCCGCAGCCGCAGAAAGTTGTGGGCGGAGCTGATAACATCATTGGAGCGCTGGAGAGTTGGCACCATAAGCAGAGCTGGCGGGAAGGGAACGGGTCCGATTGAATGTCGAAGAGTGCGCTACAGGAAATAGTCTCGCTGGTGACCACGGAGGGCGCTTGTGAGCGCCCACCAGTGAATTCTGCCGACTCTTAGCAAGCCAATGATGACGACTTCTTCTACTGAACATAGCGCAGCTCACCCCGTCGTAATAAAGTGCAGTTCCAACTTATTCTTCTTTGGCGTGTTGCGGCCAACGTTAAGATTCCTACCTATTTCGGCTACTGGTCAGACTAGATTGGAACGTCTGCGACTACTGAACCCCTTATCTGCTGTGGGATCCGATACGCCACGCCGATGTGCACCGCAGCAGCAGTTCCAAAAAATGAAGCAGAACGGGCGTGTACTTTCTGCCGCCTTGGCAACCTTCCCAACCCAGCACCAATGATCGACCCCAATACCATCTCGTTGGTGGCTAAACAAAATCCGTGGTCACTGGGACAGAACTGTCGGACGAGGGAAGTTTGTCGAGAAGGCAGCGACAGCAGCAGAATCAGACAGAGCTGATCTGCAGGAAAAGGAACCCTACTGGGAGAATGTAGTACGCACGACACAGAGGCGTGAAAGGGTCAATCATACAGGCGGACGAGTTCCGATTGCCCTGGGGAGCAAAAATTGTCACCACCTGGGCTACCTTACCCCAAGCCCAGCAAGCATTGGCATTTCCTATAGCTCCTCTTGCTAATCTGCCGAAGTCTGCGTCGGCGCCGGCAAAAACCAAAAAGGTATCACGGTTGACTGCATCGCTTCTGGGCATGAGATCCAAGTCTTAACCGAGTGAAAGTTGCAGAAGCCCGGTAGAGGTGACTAGAATCATCCGAATCACCGTGGGGAACAGTGTTGCGGCCATTTCTACTAAATGCCAAGGGGTAGCGCTGATGCCTGAGGAAATTCACGGAGACATAGCAGGGCCAGATGTACATGGGGAGCGAATGTTAAAAGCAAAACTGGATATATCTATGGTTCAAGAGGCGGAAAAAGTAAAAAAAAAACAAACGAGACGAAATTTAGCAAAGAAATCGACGGAGCCAAAGGGCGAATACGAATGTCAATGAGCAGATTACATTGAACATTAGTGAAACACCGGAGCAGCTTGGTAAAGTCGGATTTCTGGGAAATGTTACGTGCACGCAAAAAGGAAGTGAGATAAAACCGCGCGGTTAGAAACACGTTGAAACGAATATTCGATATTTATGTGGAACAAAGGCGGCCCGGTTCTAGAGATGAACCGCTGTTGCCGCGCTCTGTATCGTTGAATCGTCGACTGGAAAAAAGCAAAGTTCTTGAACCGAACGTTGAAGAGTCATTTTAAAGAAGTTTGATTGTGTACTACATCATAATACAGACATATTCTATGTATGTGTAGAAATGTTTTATCTGGTCATAGAAATGCTGCCATGTTTTCTCACTGGTTTAAAAAACCTTGAAGAAAAAGAATGTAATCGTAGCCGTAATGTAAATACAATGCTAAACGCGCATGAACACGGGTACATTGTCAAAGCTACAATAAACCTTGTTTGAAAAAAAAAACCAGTTTAGTCTGGTAAGCCTGTGTTACCATATGGGTATATCTTGGTAAACAATATAATTTTGCATTCATTTTCATTTTAGTGCAATGGTCTAACGTGGAATTTTGTGAAGTTGTTTTGGAGACCATGCACCCCGGCGTCACACGCTGATACCCTGTCATTAGAGTTACTTTTACGTCGTTGTTGTTCTTGTAATCACTACATGCACTATTTGCCTTTACGAATGTCTTATAAACTAACAGAGATCAAAGTTCCCCTCTTCGTATAATCTCAGAATATTTGTTATTAAAATAACACGCTATGTTATTTTAAGGATATTTTAAGGCTGATAGATGCGCCTTCCACTGAACCCCTGGACTTGGTGCCTTATAATTGTACACAATACGCGTTTCGAGTCGTTCGAGCCCGCCGTCAATGGCCGGCCGCGATGACAAAGTAAGTTAATAATAATAATAATAATAACTGGTATGGTGATAGCCAACACAGAGGTAGAAACAATCGCAGTAAGGGGCATAGCACCAACGCGTACGATTTTGGCTGAATGGGACTATTTTATTTGGGTGTTTCCTTCGACTTCCTATCACCCAATCCTGCCCTCGCCTTCATACACATAACTGATAATAGTAATTTTTTTACCCCACAGCTATTGCCCGCTGTCCGTGCTTTCTTACGCTCTCTCAAAAAACAAACTCCACCCTCGACCTTCAGGAAGCGTATCCCTTAGTGCCATTTTCTTCTGCCATTGTTATTAATCAACGCTATTGTTATATTGTATTCTTAGGATTGCAAATATTACGATTAGTATGCGCTGATAGGGATATCGTAGACGGTGTCCTCTTCATTGGCATAAACGACGAGCCTTCGTTTACCTTTATGGAAGTGACGACTCAGAAGGGATACAAGAAGGAACAGGTTTTCACGCAATCATTCTTTCAACCAACCGTTTCGACTGAAAACAACTAGTCATGGCTTGATAAAAAAAAAGGTAAGAAGGGGTCGGTAAAGGCTATATTTGGGCGACTCGCTAAAAACCTAAGAGTTGAAAACTTCGGGGGTTCCTAAGGAACGGAACCAGCACGGAGACCAAGAACCGTCGATTCGCAGGGGGTGTCGTCGAGATGGTATGAGGTTCTCAATTAGAATATGAATTGCAGTGAGAGGCTTGGCAGACGCTCGGGTCCTTTATTTGCAATAGCTTAGCTTCTTTCGGCGATAGTGCAGCCATCGTCCTGGTAGCTACTGGTCCAAAGGCGACTGCTCTGGGCACGCAAGCACGACGTTCCGATAACCCACATGGCTGGAGGTGCCATCTGTGGCACGATCGTTTTAGTTGACGTGTATTATTAACAGGCTGCGGTTCCTCTTGCTATGGGTAGTCTTAAACGTCTCCGTAGGAAAGAAGCCAAAGAAGAGTATGATCGCATGACACAGATGAGCAAAGCTAGATAGACGATTTAACTGAATGCTTAGAAGCCAAGAGCATAAGATAGTGGTCCTAGCAAGTAACACTCGTGACAGGGTTTGCAAGCGAAAATAAACTAATTGTTTATAGAAAACAGAACCGTTGGGATGTTTTTGTTTACGATACTTTCTCTCTTAAGAGCTCTAATTGGCAACAGGAAAGTGTATGCTAGCTAAAACTTCTGCCATGTACCAAAATAAATTGTTAAAATACAGCAACATGTCAGGTATGTTTCATGTGTTGGTTACATTTACATTATGTTGTTCCCTTTAATGACGCATATATGTTCACTTTAATATGAGGAAATTACCGTAAAGCATATGTATCCCTACATATACGCGTGAGGATGAAGTTATAGCATACTTTATGTTGAGGCTGCGGAAGCCCCTTCCGGTGTTTAATACCATGTCCCGCATGACGTAATTCACCTTCATGCTTTAAATGCTAGTCTGGTTTAACGCATTTAACGAGATCTTCGACGATTTGTTTCGCGAAGCCTATCGTCCGTTCATTTTGCGACCTTAAATTTTGCAGAGAAAGGGAATATCTGTCTCAAATATATGATGATTGGCGGATGATGCGCAAACTATTGTTTCAATTTACATATAAACTGGTTCTGTATTTCCATAAGTAAATAACATTGGGCGCTTCGAGTGTATGTTAGATACTCAATGAGTGGCCGTTTATTAAAGTATGCGTTAACTTTATTACGATCGTGAGTCCTTGGCTATACGATGCCGAAGGTAAGGCTAGGACAAAAAGATGCCTGCATAAAAGAATCGAGCATCATTCAGTAAACCGAAAGGGTATGACGGAGAGTCCATCGTTCTTCGAGGATGCTTTTTCAAGCTGTGGCTTCACATCTTCCTCAGCAACGCCGTACACGATGAAAGATGTCAGTGGTAATTGCTGCCGATGTACTATTCGGTTGCGTCTACGATTCCAAATAGATTCCGGGAGCCGGCGTAAACATGCTGGACGAACCACTCGAGCCCACACTCCTTGCAGAGGTCACCACTCACGGGGATGTCGCCTATCTAGCCTACACACACAAGCAGTGATTGTCTATT
Source organism: Varroa jacobsoni (assembly GCF_002532875.2). Taxonomy (NCBI): domain Eukaryota; kingdom Metazoa; phylum Arthropoda; class Arachnida; order Mesostigmata; family Varroidae; genus Varroa; species Varroa jacobsoni. The sequence goes on from NW_019214242.1 coordinate 204,447, forward strand.
ACTGCGGTCGGAAAGTACGAGAAGTTCCGATAGAGACAGACATCGAGTCAACAGTGACAGAGGTGGGACGTTGCTAAGCACGCTGGATGTTAAAGGAGGCGCGGAGCAAAAAAAAAAAGCGAAGTTGCTTTCGTGATTGTTGTGGGTCGGATAGCTAGACCGGAGGTACGGATGAGGGGTATCGGCGCGACGAAGGCTGGGCCTGCTTGCGCGCGGGATTGTTCAAGGGATCTAGGCGAGGAGTAGCGGCAATAGGCGCTGATGCTTGCAGCGTCCCACGATGGGCACGATGTGTTCCACCGAAGCGACAACAGTTTGTCGCCGTTTCGTTCGTTGCTCGCCATTGTTGTCCTCCTCTTCTTCGTCATGCGAAGCACCCAGCTAGCCAGGCAGTTGCAGGACCTGGCGCTGGCTTGGCTTGTCTACTATATACGTCGCACCGCAGATACGGCTAGACTATAACAGCACAATGAACAACTGACAACCACCACAAACCATTCATCGTTTGGGTCGCGTTTGTTGGCTTACTAGCAACCCAGTCGGCCTACCTGGACCCTTCCTTCGTTTCAGCCCCAGCGACGGCGTTAGCAACAGCATGTTCCTGGCTGACCGCCGTCGCCTACCTCTGCTTAGCTAGCCTATTCTTCTGACTGCTCACACTTCCGTATATGTAGGCTGAGTCCTGATGGCTGCCGGCGTATACTCGGCCTGGGTCTGTCTGTCTACCCTCTATTGTGAGCTATTCTTCCTCCAAGCTGTCCGTCAATGCCCTTTCCCTGTTATGGAGCAGCTACCCCAGCAGACGCGAGCGCCTATGGTACCTGCTCGCTTTCTCCTATAGCTACTTTCTTATTGCCGGCCTATGTCTGTCAAGCAATAGCCCTGCGCTAGCGGAAGCGGATGTTGTGAGCCTGTGTGTGTCCAATACATGACGGCTTAGGAATAGTTCAGCAGGGTTAGCTCCCACTCGCTGTAACTCCCTATACTGCCCTACCGGTTCATGTAGAATTAGCCCTGTACGATACAGGTGTACATGCAATGTCTTGCTGGATGTTTGCATAGCTCTTCTGATCGCTGGGTCACTAGCCTCTTCGTCACGTCGTGGTATTCGTTGGCTTCTTCTGAGGTAGATGTCTCAACGGCAGGCGTGGCTGTTATAGTTAGTTCAGCTCGCGCGATATCGGAACGAACAGCTAGCCATAGTACAGCGGCCGGGGCTGCGAAACCTCTTCCTCCGGCTGGCCACAGCACAAAAACTAGGTATGACGTATATGGGATACGCGTCATATAGTTAACGGGCGACTACAATAAAAATTGGGGCTGAGGCTTTTTGCGTCGGAGAAAGAGGAGATTTAATGGAAGGCAAGTGCGTCAATGAAAGCGAATTCCGAGGACGAGAAGTCTGTTCAATCATTCGTATAAACAGCAGCGACAGTAATAGAAGTGCGAAGGTGATAGCAATGCTGGTAGGACCGGCTCTCAGCGACATATTACAACCTGACACGTGAAAATATAGGGAATATGCTAGACGTAGATAATCGATCGTCGGGCTTGCGCGTTCTATCATTCGGACGCGTTTGACTAAAATACGCTATATTGAAGCGTAATATTCTCGTTTATTACTATATCATTACTTACCTTTTTACGGGCCGTTACTACAAAAAGAGCGGAACAGATTAGGATAACACGAGGGTTTACTGTTAGGAAAAGCAGGTTTACATTTATACATGGTATATAACTTGAGCAGCATATATATATATATATTTAAAGGTACTTAGGTTCTTTTTGAAGTCTAGTTAAGTCTGAATTATGAACTTACTATACTAAAAGTATAATATCCTACAGGACGCTTCAGTCATAACAGTAACTCATTATACCGCTTCGATTCTTCAATAAGTATCTTTTTTTTTGCACAAACAGACGCTTCGTTGCTCTTTTACTTGTAAAATGAACTCCCCTGCTTTGGAGTGTATCATTTCGGAATGATTTTTTCTTTCTCTAGTTATTTAGTCGTCAAAAAACCGAGCGATATTTTTTATACGTTGCCTTCTTTATAAGAACCGGGTAAGTATGGCGGAAAATACGGAGTAAGCATTGATTACGGCCAAAGATTTTATTCAGTTTGGTATATGTCACTTCCCAGTAGTGAAGTGTGGTAATGAAGTTGACCAGGTCTTCCGATCGGAGGTTTCCAGAGCGGGCAACCTTGATGTGAAACACACAACTGCTGTTCATGAACTAAATATCAAGTAGGCGGCGTCAAATTAAAATAAGCCTTTAAATATAAAATATATAGAAAAGGAAAAGTAGCTTTCTTTATTTACACTATAATAAATGCTAGATTTCGGTTGATTTTTGACGATGTCATATCGCCTCTGCTTCGCATGCTGAGTTAATATTCAGTCGTGTCTTGTTGTTGTAGGAAGCTTCTGACTGAGACTTTTGAGTCCGACAAATTCAGGATTGCCTTTCACTGCAGTTACATACTACCTAGATATAATGGATTCGGCGTAAATTACGAATCTACCGCCACCTCAATCCACGCTACACACTGTCAAGCATTCCAGAGCCAAACAGGCCGTTCTATTCAGGCATTGCCTTCTCAATACCTATCTGCGTACCTACCTGCCTTTTGCCAGTCGCCTAACCTTCTTTCATACAGCGCGCCTGTATGGTACAATAGCCTTCAATAGCTGTTTTGATTGCGGCCAGTTGTGTCACTTGTTGCCGCGTTTGACGCTGTTGGCCACCATCAACTCAGCTACTCTGTCACGTTCCACTTTGACTGCGCTTTTACGGGACGTCATCGGGCGTGTGACCACCGCATCCTATTCCCTACCGGCAGGCTGAACGGCACTAACCGCTGTTAGCGATAGCTCACACATTGTCAGCGCCATTGAGAAGGAGCGCAGGTACGCGCCACACGGCAATCTGATACACGGCGTACCAATAGGCGCTGTGGACGGAAAAGGAGAGCTGGCCCACCGAAGGCCTTGCTGCTCCGGACAAAGGCGAGCAGGCTCACTACCGGCAGAGAAGCGGTGTACGCGAACGTGCCATCGACTTTTATCTAAACTCCGCAATTCCGCTCTGTACTAGGTGCGCATAAAGGTAAACTCAGATTGGCAACCTGCACAGTCGAACACGTCTAAGCTTCCTTTTCCCCCTGAATCGCTCTATGGCATGGAACGGAACGAGTGAGTGAATGCTTGGCAGGCGCTTACGTTGAAAACCTGACGCTTTTGCTGAGATGTGCATCATCACGGGTCAGTGTTGACGTGCAACTGGAGGTGGAAACATAAGGACAACATTCGGTTTTTCGACGGGCTCCGAATATCTGACCGGCGTAAGGTGGATGTGTTCGACCGAAAATCCTACTAGGTACAGTCTGAAAACTAGGTTTAAGAAATTCTATCCCGGCTCATGTTATATATATATATATATATTAATTAATAGAGGCCTCGAATAAAATGATCGTCTCTATGGAAGCGATTGCATTCAGGTAACAGGCCGAGAATTGCTTACTCAGATCGTGCTAAAGAAGTGGCATGAACTGTTTGAAATAGATTTTGGATCTTTATTCTCATCAGCTCATTAATTCTTTATAAGAAAATATGTGCCGTGCCATGCCACTTTAGTTCACCCTCGTATTATGTGTGCTCACTGACTTGTTTTATCGCTATATGCATCGTCCTCCCGTAATCTTGTAGCACAATTTAGCAGGCAGATGATTGCAAGCTTTCGAGTCGTTGCGTTTTCGGGCTGAACCCACTTTTCGTGAAGCTCGACGCTTTCGACGAGATAAGTGTGGAAATCTTTTTGTGTCACTAGTGGAAATACACTGTAGCAACAGATATAAACCGAAATATAATTGAGACTATTGTTGAACGTGAACGTAATACGTGCTTTATCCAACATCGTTGTTTTTGGGCTGTATCAATCCGATTACGAAGTACCCTACGGCCACTTACGATAAAAATAGAGAACGAGATGATGGGCTATGTATCACTTTTATTATTTTCACCTTTCCATTCTTATTGTTATCCCAGAAAGATATGGCTACGACCTGGGTCTTGCCGTATCGGCCAACGATCATTTGAGAGAGTTCAGTTTACGCATATTGCAATCATCATTAGCGGAGTACTGTTAACGTAGCCATTAATTGAATTTTCGAGATATTGTTTATTAAAAATCTTCAAAAGCTGGATAGTTGTTGATAACTTCCCTTTAAATAGACTGCCTCGTAATCGTAAAAGTACTTCACAGCTTTGGTTCATTACTAAAACTATTAGTAATTTTAACTTACCACAGTTTGTTACTGCATGTATAGCAGAAACTTTCTAGCCAGCGAAACAATGTAACGTAGCAATAAGACATTATAATGATTGCACTGAGATACTTGTCATCGGCCAGTGATTTTCTAAAATTTAAGGTGCGAGAGACCGTTTACGAGACGCAGTTTTTCGTCTGCTAAGTAATTGCCCTGATTAGCTGGTTCGTTGTACAAAAAAACATAAATGATTGTTAATATAATCACTTTTCGCAAAACCTGTAGAATAACCTGTGGATAAAAATAGAGGGAAGATTCTTTTAAGTATCCGCAACTGCTTGGGTACTTCCCTTCAAAGGACATGGATCTTAGCAAGCTGGAGGTTGTTCAGGTAGATAACTACACGATGCCCTTGGATGTTGTTTGCACTCAAGAAGATCACTCAGTCATTCCCGTTCGAATTGTCCTAAAGACAGCGAGTTTATACAACGGCGGATGTCAAAGGAAGTTCCTTTCGCGTAACAAATCCAAAGGGAACAACAAGCAAAACGCGCGAATCCATACACATACCCAAATTAATGCACACTCATCTTTGTGATTGGAGAAGGCCAAAAATAGGCTAACAGAACAGCAGACAAGCATATACATGTAACGCAGCCACGGATAAAACACAACACGATATTTCCAAAGACAAAGAACCTGTTGATATGAATTGTCTATTATCTCATTGCACTAATATTATAATTAGTTGAAATCTCTCGCTTGCGCAGCCTGACATAAATTTTACTAATAAAACGCATGCAAAAACTGTCGCATCAAAGTTCTGTCTTTCCTATTGTTGCGCGACAAGAAAAACATGAGGGTTTCACTAGCTAACCCCTCCTTCTTCTGCCTTCCCTCTGCGTTCCCATTTGCCCCTTTCGAAACTTTTCCCTATATGCCCCCACTCCTTCAGGAATGCGTCAGTCCCGACGATGTTTGCCACCGCAGACGCTACTGCCCTCCCTGTAGAAGCAGAAGCAGCTGCAAATGCAGCGCGCGTCTTTTGTCCGGCCGTTGACGGGCCATGCGTTAGCAGTGGTCTTCTGCTGTGTCTACCTAATGGAGCGTATTGCAGTTCGTGCGACTCTTCTCAATTGCCATTGAAGTCTATTGTGGCCTTTGAGGCAGGCGACTCGGGGAAGAAGATGGGGCGGACAATGTGTTTCGGGTACGAGAACTACTATGCGCGATAGTACTGGGGTTTACAGAGGGCGACAAGAGAAGGCCAGCTTTTCTGCCTGTTCCTCCGTCCGTACCGTTCTGCTATTATAGGGCATGACAGTGCTAAATTCATTCATTTAGCAGAGGCAAAATGGGATAGCCGGGCTAGGAGGGAGTGTGGTAGCGAAGTTTTCAAGGTTCTATGTTAGTGGGCTAGGGCATTGGCAGAAGGGAAAAGGCGTTTGAAAGAGACTGGAGTGGGTATTCTCAGCGGGCCCGGCTACACACAGTAGTAGCCGTTGCGCATTGTAGCATAGCTTTCGGCCGCGGCGCTTTCCAACTCAACGGCACCGTTGTATATGTAGGCTGTATATTGGCTGGTACTGCGGCGTCGGCGTGGGACGCCGCCTCATTCGATGTCTATGGCAAACGATGCGATTTGCACAGAATGCTTGTTCAGCAGTCATCCAGCAAAACGACTCGTGAGCCAGCCAAAGACTCGCACAAAGGAAAAGCACGCGTCGCAGTGGCGGGACACCAAGGTTCCGTATCGCGCCTAGTAGTGGCGCCGTTACAGCGGAAGGCCACCAAACGACACCTAAACAGTGGCATCTCTATCCACAAGTAGACAGACTGTAGCAAAGTTGCACTATTGGACAACGACAACTTTAGATTCCCTTGGCTACCCCTATCCCTGTAGCCGCTATAGAACTTTCCACCATACTATCAATCTTCTAGCAGCGACCCTGTTCCTCACAATCTCCACGGAAAATCTTTCAAATCATTTTTTATTGTTCGCCCATCTGGTGACGATATAGGTAAGTTTAAAGGAAACTTTCTTTGCTCCTTCTCTGTCACTCTCCTTTTGCCCCCGAATCAGCTTTTTTTTGGAATTAATCGGAACGTACGGCTGAGCGGACTAAACTGTAGACGCCGAGGATTCGTCGCGGCTTCTCGTGCCCGATAGAGAGCTACTTATAGGCTGTAACTGTGCATCCAGTCGTTTAATATCATCTAGCAGATGTTGCTAAGCTTTTGTTTGTAACTAACAGATCGAACACGAATTCCGTGTTCCATCAAATTACAAACGTAGATCCAGTTGCAGTGAACTTCCTATACTGCTAAACCTCACGAGTTATTAACCTTGTGCAAGGCTGCTTGTAGCTATTTTTATTAGCGCTACCCTCGATCAAGTGCTATACTAGCAAAGCCAACGCACGGTAGCTCTGGATAGATTCTAGTGTACAGACAACTTCTACCGGTCATAATTTACGGTAGGTAACACGAGCCACTAAGTCAATGTAAGACTGTAAAGACAATTGTCTGTATATTCTATTCAAAAAGCAAAGACTGTTTCATTTCACGATTCCATCAACCGTATTTATTGCTAATACGGCATTCAACTAGCTAATGCGTGCAACGTCACAGATTTTCTGGAACCAGCTGACCTTTTTCCAAGATGCGTACCCTGCCTTATGCTATGTGGACCTATCTACCGTGCTGAATTACTTCAGTACCCATTCAGGCTACCGACACTGACAAACACAGAGTTCTAAATTAGTTTCAGCGCAAACTATCATAAATGTCAACCTTTCGTTAATTTTCTACGTTTCATTGTCTACTTTTAATGGGGGATCGTAGGTTTTGTCGCCCTCTTTGCTCAGCCACAATCTCCTCGCTTGTCAAAAATGCCCACTTTCTCGCCAATCAGGTTGCATTATGTCTGTCGGCTGAATGGAACCGCACTCAATGATCTTCAGCCTTGATGATTCAGCTTCAGTCGCCCAGCTAAAAACATAGAAACTCAAAGACGCGACAAACGCTTTGTGCACCCTCTTTTCCCGCGTTCGTTCGTACGTACGTTCGGTTCGTGGTTTCTCGTTGCAGACCATCTGCGAATAGCACTCGGCCAACATTGGTATACACACTATTAAAAAACACATACATTAGGGTGATAGTGTGAGAGAAGGGAAAATGTACACACATATATACACAGAGAGAGAGACCATTAGATAGTGAGACGTTCTTTCGCGCAGCTCGAAGATCAATGCAGTCTTCATTGTGGCTTTGTCATTTTTTATGGGAAATAGAGTCCTCCGCTTGGGGGAACATTATTGTTGGCGAGTCTGTGTTGAAAAAAGTTTGCCCAGTTGTGTTTCAATGTGAGAGCATGTCTCGATGACGACGAAGTCAGGAAATACAAAGAGCAATAGGGATACTACGCAAGATACAAAAGAAGGGAGCAGTATCCAGTGCATAGGGCCGAACAATGTTAACGGTCGTAGTTCGGCAAAACGGAATTGTTATGGAAGCTATTATGAAGGCATTCGATTTCTTCGTAATCATTACAGAATAACGTGAGTACTAAGTCGATTTCATAGTCCATTCGTCCGTTAGTTGGTCATTCCGCTTGAAGTGCTCTCCCAAGTACTTCATCCTCCCAGCCGTTCAGTGTCAAAATGGGAACAGGGGAAAAAATATAGACGGTGGGGACCGATAGTTGATACTAGAAATGATCAGGTGAATATCTCATTAATTTAGCACACATTGGTAGTACAACAGTGATAACGCCATAGATGGTTTCACGCATCATATCCTGATGCAGTATCATGCAAACGAAATTTCTCTGCAATACATTAATACGGACAAGTAACTATCGAATACTTGTGCTCCACCGGTAGAGAGCCTGTAGCATGATCCCTAAATAATTTGTTTTTGAAATCCCTGCTTGCCATGCTATTTACCTGTCTTTTGGTAATATATCGTTGTTTGTATATATAGGTAATGCCAGGCAAACCGCGTGTCTTTCTAGTTTTTTTTTGCTTTTTTTTTTTTGAAAAACGTGCATATATTGATTCAATCAACTTGTATCTTTTAAAAAGAACGTAAGGTTTGTAAAATATAGTGTTGAGACTAGACATCTGGGGCAAGCGTTCCGGTCCGCTTCATTTTCTATGCGTCGCAACCATTATCACATTTACAGTACAGTTTTTTGTATAACGTAACCATATTATTCTGTATGATAGTTTACTTACTAGATAAATGAAGTGTTTAAAAATACAAGGCCTAGCCATATTGTCTTTAAGGACTAGCCTCAGCCAAGTATTTTCCAAGTTACAACCTACGATTCGAACGTGTTCCGTTCGTCGTCCCTAGTAAATCTCACCAATCAGCGTATGGTATCAATTAACATAGATCAGAAAGAGGTCTTACGTTACTAAACTAGACCATTGGCTTTGATCTGTAATGACATTGAGAGATAATCCGTCTCAATTCACCCGAACATTCATCTGAACTCAGATACTTTCCATCATAACAAAATTCAATCAACTAATTACAGATGCGCCTGTATTCAGGCCAGGTTATAGCCGCATGATGGCGAAATAACAGCGCTATAGATAATGCTACACCAAGTTTGAATCAGTATAATTTGTAGAGCCTCAAATAAGATGTGCCTCATCTCAGCACCATGTCAATCTGTGCTTATACATTCGCGTACCTAGACTTCGGTCAATGATTATTTCTGCTCGTGCACTGATCGTAGGAAAATCATCATTAGCGTTATATATTTACTATTAATATTTGAAAGATTTTCATTAAATATATATTGCCTATTTTTATGAGAAATTCCTTAATATCAGCTCGCAGTGTACTTTAGACGTTGTTCATTCGTTTTTGCTTTCAGCTTTGTCACCCTTCATTTCCCTCTTCTGCTCACCTCGAGTATTTACTCATTTGCTGTTCTTTATCGTTTTCATCTACTTGCTTGCAACACTTCCTCTACGCCTTCGCCTTCGCCTTGTGGCCGTTAATGCCACCGTGGCAATTCTATTGCGGGAAATCCCGTGGTTTTCTGCTATTTTGCCCATTCTCTATTTCCATCCAAAGACAGTCCACGAAGCAATCAGAGCCGCTGCCTGGTGCAAGCAACGATACGACAAGGCAAAACAGTTTTTGCTTTGCGTTTTCTACCAACGGTGTGGCTGCTTGAGCAAACATCTACAAAGGCTTACTCGTACGGCCACACTGATTGCACCAAGCAATCACGTCTACGAAGAGAAGATCGCAAGCCCTTGCAGACGGAACAACAACAATCACAATAACAACACCACCACCACACTGTAAGCTATCCAGAGCAGACGCCGGAAGTTGCAAGAACGACAAGCGACAGATGAGAATGGAGAGCGACGAAACCCGAAAACGAGAGGGGCCAAAAGCTTCGTTTTACGGGCCAGCACGAATGCGAAAAGCTGTTCAGGACAAACAAATTGCCCAAGACGAAGAAGGAGAATTTCGAGACCGTCAGCGGTCAAATAAAATAGCCGAGAGCTAAATTGACTGGAGAGAGGGGCTGGGGCACAGCGGGAAGCGATAGCGTGCGATGCAACCCGATTTTAGCGTGGAAAACGTGTCCTTCGTCTGATGTGTTTCGGTCTTTAGAACTTCCCATTTCCACTAGAAGGGTGAACCGGCCATGTGACGCCGAGGCGAACGCTCGGCAACAGGCCTCATTTCTTCTTTATTTATTTTTTTTCAATAGAAACATTAGTATCATTTTCTATATATATAACGAAACAATTAAAGGAAAAAGCTGATAAAAACAAAAATTGGATGCTAGCTATAT
>NW_019214243.1:0-17647 GCF_002532875.2 Varroa jacobsoni
TATGTGTATATATATGTATATGCTACGTTTGTCTGCCATCATCTTCTCTTCTGTTTCTGATGAGCTATTACATGAATATAATGTGCTCAACAAAGCGTGTCCACATAAAACTGTCACTTTTGCTATTAATGATGATAATAACAATAATAATATACTTTATTATCAATATTTGTCACTCATTTCAATATACATATGCAAGGATTGTGAAAACCTTAATTTTTATTTTAGTTTTTCTGTCCACATTAGAAATCGAGCTCGACGCTGCGTCTGGCAACACAGTTAGCGCAGCGTCACGCTCCATTTTACAGAGAATTAACGAATTCGTTCCCGTATCTGTACATTCAACGATAGTGCACCCGCGGTCTTCACGATGGGAAATTAACCTTTTTTTTTTTTCTTTATACTTTGCCCTACCATTCTAAAATTATTGTGTTGTGTGAACTTTGTCATGCTGTTTCTTGCCTTTGTGATTGGTTTCATTCAATCTACTGTTTTTTTTTTTATATATATGTAGGTGTCTCTGTTGTACATGATGTTACTGTAGTAGCCTATGGAACGATCCTTTCTTTTAAACTATACAATCAAGTTCTCTATTACATATAAATCTGTCCGTTAGTTCATTCGTTAAAACCTTCACCTTCCCAAACACTACAACAAGTCGGATTGATGTCTAGTACTTGTATGATGTTCGCTGTCTTTTATATGGTACTTACAGGGTACCGCTTCTTGTATAGGTTCGCCGTAAGCGGACAGCCGATTTGTTTCTGCGCCAACCTTCATTTCATACTAAAGATTTCTATAAACGCGGCTGTTGCCAGCCAACTGGACTTGCCGTTAGCGTCTATCTGCATCTGCTCGTCTCTACAAATATCTGCCCATTAACGTCATCGGTGCTTTGGTTTCCCGTCTCTTTTATTTGCTTTCCGCTGACAATCAACGTTGTGCCAGGTTCAAGTGTACGGGCTCGGGCCACCGCTGAGCTGAGAACGTCAATTTGTCAGCTAACCTACCCGCGCGGTAGATTTCTGCAGTTCCTTTTGCGGCCTTCCTTTTCTCAATTTTTTTTGTTTATCAGTTGCTTTGTTTGTCTGTGCTTTACTAGCAGTGGCAGAAACTGGAAAACGTGGATAATCAGCCACTAGATCATCGAGCCTAGATGCTATAGTCGCGGAGTAACAACTATATACGGGATCTAGGTCGGACATTGTCGGCTTTTCCTAAATAGGCAGATAGGTAAATTCCTTGCCGGTTAGTCTTCGGGTTTTTCGCACAGCTGACATATATTGCTAGTAGTATAAGTTGAGCCTAGGCGCTATCACGTACAGCCAGTGGCCGGCGGAGCTGTGCTTGTCTGCAGAGGATGATGCAGCACTGCTGTTGAGGTAGGAATCGGAACCGGGGCGGTCATCGCCAGTTGACCTTGCATCGCAGCCAGCTGGGTTTGGTTCATCGATCCCAATTTCTCCGAGGTTGTGGTGTAAGCTTCAGAAAACTGGCCAACAATTTGGTTTTGCATTGATGGTGACAGAGTTTGGGTCTGATTTTGAACTTGACTATTGTTTTGCTGTTGGCTTGTAACAGCACTCGAAGGGGGCAACTGGGTTTGGCCAACAGAATTTCTCGGTGGATGCGATTCCTGCACGACTTCAGTCATTGTGCCTGAAGGACCGTAGAGTAGCGTCCCTCCTCGGAGCGTTCCTACAACAGTCAAAAAAAACAAAGGTGACGTGAGGAGGTAAATAGGTTAACATTAGCCGTTTGCAATTCTACGTGTCAGGTCTTCGGACATGTCCTAGAAAGCGTATTCAAGTCGTTCTAACGGAAAACATCTATTCTAATAATCAGTTATCAATTAAACATAACACGCTATAAAATTTTATTACTCATCGGATTTTCTTAAATTCATTAATAGCGGCTCCAATAAATGTGAAATTAAAATATTGCATGTATAATTGCGTTCACGTTGCGTGAGTAAGTGTCCGGCAGTAAACAATAGCTAAATCGACTTTCCACTGCAACGACCTAATTCGTAGGACAGAATGGGGCTGCAAATAAGGTTCGAGAAATAGGGTTTTGATACATGCTGTCATACTCTAGTAAATTTAGGGGAAATACATTTCATCAAGAAGGGCTGGAAAGGCAGCGAGTAAACGAAGTAGAGGAAAACTCCGACAGCACAGTCGTGCCCTTTACCTGCGAAAGATGCGTTACTGATATGGCCTCTGTGTATATTGTTAAAAAAAAAACACTACTTTGGAATTATAAGGCGCGATATTCGGTAAACTCTCAGACTTGATAACATTCGGACCGAAATTTAGATTACACATGGAGCTAAATTGAGGCTATGTGTCGCGAAAACTTTGTTGCAATACTTTCACTGCAAAACATAGGCAAGGTATATAAGCGTGCTGATGGATTACACTGCTTATCATGTACTCGGTTAAACCTTCGAGGATCATTTTGCTTTCTGTAAAAATACCGAGCTGATTTAAGCGAAAAAAAATAGTCTTTTTTAGCTTATTTGAGTTTTGAAAATCTATACAAGCAACTAACTCACAAAAAATATCAAACGTTTTCATGACGAAAAGCAACCATGGTAGTTTGTACAAAACACATGTTTTTTCTTTTGAACAATTGGCTTGTATGAAACTACCAGAAAAAAAACTACGTAAATAAATTTATTAGAGTCCGCTTGACTGGGAAAAATAGAAATTACTTTTAATGAAGCTAAATTCTGATTTTCTTTTATTTGTTTGTATTATATATATATATATATATAGTAAAATCTAGTTCGACTGCGTTTGTGTATAGTAGGCATGGAACACTTGCACGGCGCACTTGCCATTTACGAGTTGTGTCTGCTGCTGTTGCTGAGTATGCGTGTGATGTCGTGGCAAGGTGTGGGTGGCGGTACCACTTCCATCAATAGGCGCTTGCAGGGTCAAAGGAACCGACTGCTGCGGAGGTGAGCATCCGGTCAGAGCGCCCACGGCTGCAGCAGCCGCCATCGCTGCGGCATCAAGGCTGGTGATTTCCATTTGAGACGTGGGGATCGTCACCGTATGACCACCAACTGGCTGATTTTGTTTTCCCGGATGGGACGACGGGTGCGATGGATGGGGGGGTGGTGGCTGGCTCAGGTTCTGGCCCAGCGAGATGAGGTCGGTGGGTTCGCCACCGGCCATCGATAAGGACGGCATGGGAGCCAGTTGCGGCAGGACGTCTAGAGGGAACTGGCCGAACATAGCCTGATGTCGACTACAGAGTCCTCCAACCGGTAGACCCAAACCGCTGCCAGCAAGAAGCTATAGTGGGATTAGAATGAGAAAATGGTCGAGAGGAAAAGTACAGAGGTCAGTAGATGAAAGACAGGACAGGATTGCCATATAGACAGAGAAATAACGTTAGAAGCATACCGCGCTGGTAAAAGGACACGGCAGGCCTAGGGCAACGGAGAGGGATAGAGCGCAGAATTGAGCAAGAACAGTGAACGTCAACTGTGTCGTCTACTTGTTCGTGGTGCAGACCAAGGTCGGTCTTGGTCTGGGGCTCGAACATGAACCTTTGAGTTTTGTCTCAGCAGATCCCCCGTCCGTTCACCCCCATCGTCAGATTAAGGCCCGCCGTGATTGTCGAATTCAGGAGAATGCAGCCGCTATCCACGTTGAAACTCTACATCCTGCTAAACTAGCAAAGACACGCCGAATGCACTGCGCCACAATTAAATGTGAATATGGCGGACATGTCCACATTATTAGTCTCCAAACAATTGTGTAGAATTCATATTGCTTAAAGACAACCGCTGTTATATAGCGTGTGCGTTTAACATTCGGCTGGTTGGCTAGAGAAGTTGATCCTATTTGGTGTTTCAACATAGCTTCAAGCCGATTTTTTTGCGCATCAGAAAGTAAGATCTGGTCTGCTTATTGCAGAGTAGAGACGAACTCGAAGTATTTATGTACACATGACCAAAATTCAATGGCGTAACAATGGCTATCATAGGTTCAAAGATGGGCGATGTCTATCGTTGCCTTGGCGCCGAATCAATTCAATAGAAAAGTTTAGATAAAAAAAAAAATTCGAAAAGTTTATCGGTTTTGTCGCGAAGCGAATCAACTTAAACTTTCAACTTAGACCTAGATTGTTCTAACACGTGTTCCGAGGGTGTGCAGGCTCTGCAAATGCCACATATCATATAATAGATGTAGTTAAATGTATCGCATTTTAAAGTAAGATCATAACGATCATAAATTACATGGGAATATTGACTTGTGATACCGACATATTACGGCTTTCCAGGACAGAAGGAAGCAACTCCGAATGATAAAACGAGCGGTCCGTGCTTATTTTTACACACACTATCTATGCCATTCATAAACGTTGCGTTGAAAATACGCCAATATCATGTAGGCGAGTACGTATCACTGAGAGCTTGGCTGCTCGGCCAAATAACCACTGTAACAGTCAAAACGGAGAGTTCGTTAAAGCAAAGAGGAGATGTGTACTTTTTTCAAATTGAACAATCGATTTTTAAAGCGAGCAACAGGTGGGTACAACCAAACAAATATAAGACGGCCCGACTGTTTTTTGGGAAAATGCGATTCCGATAAATTAACGGCGGTGAGCCGTACGTCAATTGAACTGAAACTGAACAAATGAGAATAGATTATCCGACCTTTCGTAGCCTGTATATTTATATTAATGGTGACGGCCAAATGGCAAAAATGGTTACGGGTCGCGATAGCTACCCGATAACATGATGCTAGATATAAATTACGTATAGAGACCGAAAAATAACTGTATCGTCATTAAAATAATTGTATCAGAATGTTGATTTTTTTTTTTCTCGAATACTCCCGCCCATTTCTGTTTTATGTTTGGCTAAACTCCAGGGCAACATAGGCTTTCGGGAATCTAGGAGAGGAAGAATTATAGTCATGCGAAACGTATAGCGCTAGAGACTTCCCTATAAAGCCATTTTACAATTTATCTTCGTACTGTAATTCGGTGCAATATAAGCAAACAGAACTTTTGTTCCCGACGCACAATGACACCGAGACAATTTCTTGTACATCTACACAAGCGAACTGACCTGCTGATGCTGTTGTAGCTGTTTCTGGGCAGCTGCATGTTGCCTTGTCAAGGTACCCATCGAATTCTGGTTATCATTAACGCTGGCGTGGTTGAAACTGTTGGCTGCGGCCACCGCCGTCGTTAACGTAGCCGCTGTGACGTTGTTGTCTGAGTCCTCGCCGAAACCTCCCACCGAACTTCGGCTATCTTGCTCTATTTCGAGCTCGCCTGCCTGGTCGGACGGATCCGAGTTATCGTGGCCATCCGAAAGGGAACCACCAGCGCCCTGCTTCGTCCTAGTGACTGCTAACGTCTGAGCGGTCACCGCCAAATAGTGAATAGGCACAGACTGAACAACAACTCCGCTACCTGTGTTTGTCATGACACCCATACCACAGCCGGCAGCAGGCCCTCGATGTGCCGAGAATTCTTCGAGTTCCACGCCAACCTCTAGACCACTACTAGTGATGTACGGCGTTTGTAGCTGGATGGTAGAAGTGGCGCAGAAAACGAAATAACGGAATTGTTTTGACGAGGAAACATGCATGAATATTTAGCTCGAGGTTACGAGCGATCAAAATAATAATAGTAATTTATAACAAAAATAATAACCATACGGACTCACATGTGGAAGGCAGCGTACCTCAGTGGTGCCTGGCACGTTTACTTGAGACATTTGTGAGGCTTCTATTGTCCCTGCTGCAGATTGATGACTACCCAACGAGGCGCAAACGCTTCCGAACGTTGCGAGCGCCACCAGATCGCCGTCCTGGAAAAAACACGAAGTATAATTGTGCAATGATTATTACAGTAGAAGAATATACACATGTACCTTCGATGCTAGTGGGATCCGTTTAATTACTTAACGTACCCTTGCTATTTTTATCCTAAATAAATTATGATTAATACTTCCTGTTGCGGAGGTCAACATCGAATGGCTGGTATGGGACCCATAAACAGCGTTCAATTCCTCTCTCCATTTTCAAGTGAAGAGAACCAGTTTTGTATTGCTTTGATCCCAGACGGGTGCACGATGGTAATTGTATTGTGGACCTTTGACAATTGTAATAAACCAGCCTCCCTATTCAATTAAATGGTCGATTTTTTTCCTTTACACCTTCCTTTCACTCTAAATACGTCAAATTCTGGTGGCAAACAATAATTTGCGGGCACCGCGTAGCGCTATGACGGCGCAATGACACAGCGAAAGATAAAAGACAAATCCAGCCACATAGTGATTGAAGCCATAAAGAAAAGTTGATGTGACGAAAATCTAAATAACTCGTTATTGAAGCTGTTCTTTTTCAGCCAAGGACGGATCATTTGTTTGTGAAACAAGCGTGCGGAACCCAGGAAGGGCAAAAGTTGAATCGACACTCAGTTCGTTCGATGTCGTGGTAGTCTGGGAAGTGGAGCTCTGAAAATCTAATATACGGAAGAAAGCGGCAGGCAGGCAGCCTTAGATGTCGACGTTTTTTTACAGCTGCACAGTCTATCACCGTCACGATGACGATCCATGCGTACGGATCGCGAACTGCCAGTGGAACAAGACCAGTGTATCGTATCGCAGTGTTCTTCTATAGGTTTTCGGTGTCTAGTCCTGTTCAGAACGATGAAGAAAGTGGGTAAGAAGACTTGGATGGCGCCAGGGTGGACTACCAAGGCGAAAGTGAGTATTTGGAATAAGACGGCCTTGACTTGGTGACCAAGGAAAGAAGTGTTTCTCAAAAGAGAAACGCTATTTTACCGTCTCGCCAAAGCAGCGTCCTTTCGTGTTTCTACCTCGGAAGGAGAACTACTGCCCTCATATGGACACACTATATTTCAAGCGTAGATTGCGTCGGGCACGGGATAGCATGGCGGGCCAATGAAAGGCAACGCACAAATGATAGATCTACCATTGGTTTAAAGGCGCCGCACGTGGGCGCCAAAGCAGACAGGCGCCGCAGGAACGTAGAACCCGCCAGAAGGAATAGTCGTGCTCATGGCAGATTGACGAGAAAATTTCGTACTTACGCGACAATGCATAGCCAGCCGGCAGCGTTGGTCCTCTAAAAGTATCACAGCAAATAGGGCTGCGAAATCGAAGTGAGGAATTTGTTTGAGAGAAGGTCTTTGTACGAAATGACGTGTAGATGATGTGTACCCCAGTCGGTTGCATAGTAAACAGGAGAGACCGAACGCATTTGTAGAGATGTAGACAGCATAAAGTACACTTCGACCAGGTGAAAATGGATAGGGAGATGGAAGCCTTCGCTGGGAATAGGCTACGCGGAACTCTTCGTAGCGGTAAGAAACTCGTGTGATCACGACAATAGAGAAAAAGGCAGCGAAAACAGTTTGGCTGGGACGTAGCGTATGGTGCACGCTATAGAGTGCAGCCATTTTAGATGGTTGTGCCAGTAAGGTCACCTAGCAAATCATACATAGTCCCAAGTAAAATCATTGATTTTCTTTTCGTCTAACGGGGACACTACAGCTCATACATATTGAAACACAAAACATATGCTTCATAGGTAAAGGTACAACTATACGTGCCACTAAATATATACACGCGCAACCCGCTATAAAAATCAGCCCCCGGTTGATTCATTTCATGTCAGCGTAAATCGTTTGGACCTACATCGAATACATACTGGCACTCTTGCTCTTTACGTTACCTCGTATCATCGATACATATGCAGTGATTAGCGGCCGACGCAAACTGAGATTATGGTGCGCGGCTGACCTACAAAGTTACCGTTTAAATGCTTATCAGATACAGTTTATATAATGAAAACTAAGAGCTTTCGAAAAACCTATTCTACCGACCTTATGCTTTGCGCAGGTGTTACTACCGCTCGTAGCATGGCCGCCCATGGCCAAGAGATGTCCGCCGATCGGAGCGACACCTGCATTATTGATCGTTGTGGTCGTATTGGCGTCGGAAACTGTCACCGACTGTATCATGCAGCTATTGCCCGTACTGCTTTGCATGCTCGTAGCCGTTGCCGCTGCTGTGGTTGTTGTTGTTGTCGTCGCTGCTGCTGCTGCTGCTGCTGTTGTTGCTACTGCTGCTGCTGCTGCTGCTGTTGTTGTTGTTGTTGTTGTTGTTGTAGTTGTTGTTGTCACCGTCGTAGTTGTCATCGATCGTTGCTGGCCGAGAGGGTCCAAATCGTGGGGTCATTCAGGGTCGCTACTATCCAACTCGGAATCGGAGATCACGCCCAGATGCTTGCCCATCTTGCGTAACTTATATACGACCTGTTCTTGTACCAAGTTGAAGCACATAGCAATCAACGCTAGTCCTGAAATCAATGAGAACGTGATATAAACATAATGGTAAACTTCGCAGACATGTCATGTCATATTTCGTGCATCTCAGTCACGATTTTCTACTTACTACGATTTCTACTACGACGTTAAACTTGCGAAGTTCACAATCGATCCTCGTCACACTATTTGCTTGACTAAATTATTAAAAGTTTTTACTTACACTTAAAACTGTCATACAGAATCGAATTTTCTATCTGAATCACGCTCGTGTTAGGACCGAGCGGGCAGTTATTGGACAAAAAGGTCTGTGAAATTATCGAGGGCTGTTACGTGAAGCAGATAGGTAGTTGTCTCACGACACGATACGAAGTGCGATATTGGCACGTTTACCTCAAACATTCTAGTTTTATAGGCCTTTAAAGATGATCACCATCGTAAAAATGGATAAGACGAAAAAAAAACGAGTTTAAAACTTGAAAATATCTTCAGGATTACAAAAGCAATGATATATTTATGCTATTATATACCGCTGAGAAAACTAACCGGCAAGTAGATAAATCGAACAAATAGCAAGCTTCTGCTCGGACCCCTCGATGTTTTGACCAGGTACGAGGTCGCCGAAGCCTATCGTCGACAATGTCACGAAGCAAAAGTATGATCCCTCCAGATAGTCCCACTCTTTCTCCCAGAATGAAAACAAAAACGCACCTGAAATCGTAATCTATGTTATGTAGTCCTTCATTAATGCTACAGCGACATATAATATATAGAAATAGATTTATCATGTTCTTCCGAAGCGGGAAAAGTTTGCGCACGGGAATGAGGAGAAATGTCATAATGACAAGTCATACGTACCAGCGCATATGTACAAAGTGATAATGGCCATGCATAGGCTGATTGGAACTGACACACGGTCCACGGACCTAAAAAAAAAAGAAAAAAAAATAATTAAAATTCGAAGTGTAACTATTTGTTATCTAAGTATAGAATAAATAGTAATAAGATTATTGCGGTTTCGGCTTAATTCAAAAGGAATGGTCCTTATCCGAAAATAAAGATTGTATTGCATGGTCTACTAGTATGTGTGTGCGTGTTACGTCCATCTAATGTATGATTTGCTACTAATCTTAAAGCAGTAATAACTCCACGTATATTCGGCCATTTAGCAAAGGGCTACAAATGGTGCCCTGTTAAAATGCCTGCAAATAGTAAGATGTTTCTTAACTGATGGGAGCTTGGGAAATGAGCACCTGTTGTGGCGAAGAGGTAAAAGCGGAACGGCGGATGCTGCAACAGGAAAACTATTACAATTTGGAACGCAAATCTGCTTTAGGCAGGGTCTGCGTGAGTAACATTGCTCGGGTGAAAGCTTTTAGAAAAATCTAGCACGATGAAAGGTATACTGTACGTTTGGCATCCAATCACGACACTTTGGATCTCCTATAAATCCGAGTTCAGCCTTAAACTGACCGAACCAAGTTAGGCTATGGCTAAGGGACAATTTTATTAGAGATAAGAATTTCGTCTATCTGTCATATGGGAAAATAAACTTAGCACCTTTGCTGGTCCCATCTAAAACTTGCGTATGACAAAGACACCTTAGAAGTGTTCAGTATGACTGCGCACTATACAATGTAGTAAAGAACACTAGAATATAGGTATTTGTCTTCGATTCATGCCAGCGCGAAAAGTACTTCATTATTAACGCTTACTACTATATAGTAGTATAGAAGCAAAACCTTCCACAGGTGTATGCCACCTTAATGGTTTATCTAGTAGCGAAAAGGAAACTTCTCGTCCAAACGATAACCACTATGTTATACAGCCTTATCATCAATTTACACTGGCACACGCTGGCAGGCACCAATTTCTTATTATACCGGCCCCACATATTTAACATCTAGAACGTAATTAGTTTCAAATAGTTGTTTTCCTGTTTATTTCTTTCTCATAACTGTTATTTTAATTTCTATCCTCCCTCCCACAAGCGTTGATTCTAACGTCTAAAAAAATCAAACGCAAACTTTTCCCGCTCCCAGACAAACAAATCTACGATTCAGTTGTACGCGACGGGCAATACCGTCACGATAAAGCTATCCTAGCAGACGTACATAGGTATAAACATAAGAATTGCTCTTTCAGAGTAGACAGCAAGCCGCTATAATAGGAGAAAATCTATCAAACTGCTTGAGTTATCTAGCAGGTCTGTCTCAACTTGTGCGGTCTGCGTGCACGAAGAGAAGACAGCGGTAAAGCAGGATGTAGGCTGCATTGAGATCCAAAGTGACGCTGTCATTTTGTGATCTCTGTAACGGCACGACAAGGTAAGAAAAATCCCCATTAGTGTCCCATGCAACGTCCTACAAACTTGTTCCTTTATTTTTTCACCTTCTGTCTCTTCTCCATGGTTCTCCCCGTTCCTCTGCCGCTTTCCTCACTCAGTGGAAATAAGCCGGCGCTTCACACAATGTAGCGGACTTGTGTCGGTGGTCGTACTTAGAGTATCCGTAGACGGATTAGTTGAAGCCAGTCTTGTCTATGCTTTCCTTGATACCGCCGAAAGAAGCTGCTGAGTAAGATTTACACAGGGCACATCCGAAGCCTCTCCAACAACCTACGACTGAGCCTCGGTCCAGCCCGCTACCACTTGCACCACTCAAGCTGCTGCTGTTTTTATTTTCTCAGTGCCAGTTTCTTTCAAACAAATCAAAACAACTTTTTTTGGATGTGTGGCTGGGCAGAGAGGGGATTCTAGCCTACAGCGATAAGGTGGAGTTTGCCTTGAGTATTTTGAAAAAATTGCGCCGTTCTGGAGATTAGCATTACATTACAATATTTTACTACTTCAGGCACACATTTTTGCAGGTTAATTTGTTTAAGGGACAATTTTGTTTATATATATATATATATATATATATATATCTCGATGTCATACCATAAAAACCAATTTTTTGAGGCGCAAAAACAACGAGAGAATCCATCACTTACAGCTTAGCATAACACATCCTGCTGATAGTCAGGAAACCCGCGCTACCGCAGTGGACTGCACTGTGTTGAGCTTACCGGGCACATCTACAAAGAACCCAGACTTCGTACGAGCCTAAATGCACTCAGGAAATATGCTTGGCTCGTGTATTTCCAGCGGTAGACAACAATGTCAGAAGGAAATGAGACCCATTCACATCGGGATTTCATTGAGAAAGTGTGGCTGTGTACGTGCTAAAATGATGGACGATGAAGCAGGCTCTCTGCAGCGCCTTGTCACCTCGCTGTCAGCTGTAGCCAGTGACGGTGCTGTGGAAATGCGTTCGTGCATGTACAGGTATCGTACAGAAGTACGATAGGCAAAACTCGACGTGCAAACTTCCAGGAAGAAGCAGTGTGTTCAGGACAAAATGACCAGTACTTTAAGATTCAATGTAGCTAACCTCTGTTATGAGCAATAACCATAGTACTTACAAAAATTAATCAATTTTCTGTACTGAAAACATCGCATTTACTCAGATTGATGAGCGCTAAGCGTCTTACATAGTGGCCACTAAAGTTTTCCTAGACGTGTAGTTCTTTCTACGTATTTAGTAAAAAGAAGGAAAACGACTTTTCATTTATGCTCTAAGCATTAGATACCCTATTATGATTACTACTGAATAGGGCTAAACTGTCAGAAAACAGCAGACACTTGTTTCATATTACCTTCATAATCAAAGCTAGTTCTTAGAAAGTAACTAAGCAGAGCTATTATCATAAAATGGACATGAGGGATTTCCAGACATGCAAAGACTAGGACTGTCGCAGAACCTGGTAAATTTGGTGTTTATAATCATTTAGCGAAAAGCCGCCCCCTGGCATCCGACACATTAGTCCGATATATGCCAGACGCACTATGCATAAGACCAAATCTTTGACTGGCCTCCAGCCCACATCTAGTTCATTTCAGTTCTATCCTACTCGATTATATCGGCTAGGACCCATTGTTTTCTATTCAGACGCCAACGGAGTTCGTTATTCTAAAGGAACCGCACAGCCAACAGCAGGACACTACAGCCTACTTCGTCGTCGTCGTCAGCTAGCAACAATTCGGTTAGGTCTCTTTCCATGTGGATTGCGTGTTTACACCTCCAGTGCTATGCAGGCATAGAAAATGCCGGCACTAGTTACAGAGACGCCTTCCAGAACCAGTGGCAACTTTGATAATCGTGTCTGGAGAACCGCCAGCTGCATCGGATACTATAATGTTCAGATACGTACTTAAATAAACAGGTGTTGATAGCTTTTGTAGTAAGAATCCTGATACTTGTGTACCGTCTGCACAGTCGGCTTAGCTACCACGGGCTAGTAGAAGACGGAAGCTGATAGATCAGACGATTCCGGTCCAGGCTAGTGACAAATATAAGGCCAGATTCTTCGCCACGGAGCTTTTCAACCTTTCGTCGATGGGAGTTTTTCTTTTTTTTTTTTTTTAATTCTGTTTCGTTTTAGAAATTGTCAAAAAAATAACATATTCCGCGTCAATGAACGAAATAGAAAAACGATTTTTCCACTTAAATCTAGCCATGGCAAGCCATAGGAAGTCTAGTAAAGAAGCAAAATCGCAAACGAACCCATCGTTCTTCCTTCCTTTTCGTGTCACGAACAGCGTACCTGATTACTACTCGTGCTTATTATTATTTGCCTAAAAAATCCCGATTCTGAACGAAACCGTGGAATAGACAGTGCTCCTATAAGTTAGGGATGAAAGGCTCTTGTGGTATTGAAGTCAGTCAAACAAAAACCACGACAAGGTCCCTAAGGCACGCTCCAAATTCGCATCGGTTTGAGTCGTGGGACTAATTAGGCAATGAGCTTTCTATAGCATCTCTGTCCTGGAAACCTTTCCGGATGTTGCCTTTGATTACTCTGTCTTTGCTGCTACGTAATGACGTTGATGGCAAAAGGTAATTTTAAAGGCACTGCCTGTTTCAACGAACGTAAACTATTGTAGAAACGTGTCAGACGTTACTTGTAGCGCCACGTACGAAACTGTGTCATCAGTACAGGCTTCTGACACAAGAAACTGACCTAACCAAATTTTAACTCGCTTCAATCTATCACGAATACAGGTGATATGGAGGAGCTAATTACGTAGGTGGCGCAGATTGAATCAGCAATTCAAATATCAACGAAGTTGCTTCAGAGTTACTTGACAGAGGCCTTCCGGAGGGTTTACTAGCGTGGTATGTATAGAAGTATTTAGGATACTCTATTTAGTTCCGATCGTGAATTGATTTGTTAGTTGCTAAATATGCGTGTTTGCCCGTTGACTTTTTGCCCCTTTGCCCATATGTAGACAAACGGTAGAAAACTTACATGAATAAATGCTTTTAGACTTTTTTTTATATATACGCACGTGGTTTAGACAAAGAAGACCGTTTGTTTCACGGCGAGTGCGGAGGGGCCGAAAAGTCATCCAAGTTTGAAATAGAAATTGGAGTGCTAAGATAGCAGAAAATTTTTTTACCAAAGGTACCCTACATATATATATATATATATATAGGGTGGGGAAAATATACTTGACACTTTGGAAATATCCCTTGTTAATTTGAGAATCTTCCTTAAGAAGAAAGTTCTTTTTTTTGTCTCTCATACATCATAATTTTCTGGCACTCTTTTGCCCGATCTGTGTAACACGTTTGCTGGTGTTACTAACCTGTAGTAGTCGCTGCTTCCACTGTGATGCTGGGGATATCCCGTGCCAGCGGCGACAGGGTAGCTGTATGCGGACGGCACAGACAAATCGTGCAGATCCAATTTGAGCGACGGAGGTTTGAGCTGCAGATAGAATAAATACGATTGTATAAAATCATCAGATTGGGATGGTATGAACTTGAAGAGATTTTCCGGTGATCGGTCCCTAACAAACCTAACGGGTGCGAGTGGAGCGCTATCAGAAAGTCGCCTCGCTCCCCAACAGAAGTGAATTAGGGCCGCAAATCGGAGAGCCCAAAACAACGGAAAGGATTTTTTTTACAAATAGGCCTTTTCGGGGTAGTCAAACAAGTGCGTATACTAAATGGTCATAGAAAATCGAGTGCAAATAACCAGAAAATTGAAACAAAGTCCTAAATGTAATTCAGCAGAGTGGAAGCAAGCTTTTAAACGTCTCATGTATTCTTCGTGAAAAGATGTATACGGGACTACATAACTAACGCGGCTGGCGAAACGAATCGAATAACGCAACAACTCGGCATGAGACTGGGCAAGGGCCAGCTATTGATTTCGAACGGGCAAGCTGCTACAGCTAAAGACGTGCGTGACAATTTCCTATGAATAATCTTTCTCGCTTACCAGTCTTCTTTCGTTGGCTTCCCTTATACACTAATATAGCTTTATTTTGTGCATCCAAGTTGTAAGGCCTGTCACGAAGTAAAAAGACCCTCCACAGGCAGCAGGCTGACCGCTTCCAAGTTAGGTGTTAGTTACCCATCAAGTTATCTGTTTAGGCCACGACCTGCGGTAATTAATAAACGGTCGCTTACCGACCAAGAACTACCGCTGTGGCCATAGTCACTTACGCTATTAAAATTATGCTGTCATGTTTCTGTTTCGGATTTCGACTACGCGAGTTTTCTGGTCAAATTACTGGTCTCCAACGACGCTTCTTGGCCGAACAAACTTCGGCCCTTTCGTAACTGCCTGATCTACTTTATGTCGCCGGAGAAATGCATGTGTCCTAGTGCTTCGTCGAATTTCTGGTGACACTGTTGTCAGCCGAAAGTCTACCAAGGTCTTTTGCAATTATTCGGTGGGCTAAAACTGTGTTACGTGATTCATTCATTTTGCAGAGGTGTGTGTTCGTCCTATCTAAACACTTTTGTTGAACAACGGCACCGATGACAGTAGATGACCCATGTCCGTTGTAGATTCTGGCGAAGGCACTAGCGAATGTCCCAAGACGGTTTCACGTAAGCGTCCACACGAACATAGGTACGCAAGGACATTTAGCGCGGAGAAACTCGTACATCATTTTTTGCCCATTTGATGATTGATTCCAGCTACCAACTGATCCTCCGTTTTCCTGATGCCGGTCCAAACACGAATCAAGATTGTGCCTGCCATTCGGCTACACGAACACGTCGTTGTCCACTTTTCTCGCTCATGATGGTTATCTCGGAGCCACAGCATTCGAGGCAAGCGTAGCAAATCGCGGCGACCGCACGGTTGTGCAGGATCTGTCCATAGGTTTGTCTATCTTTGTTGGTGGGCAATGATGCGTGAAAGGGTTAACGCTGATAGGCCAAGAGGCCTGCAGACCAGCCTTGCCTTGAGTTTGCTTTTTTCACCGGTGATGTGGTTTTGTGACAGGAAGAACAAGGGTACAACATCGCGCACAGTACCTCATGTTAAGAGAAAACGCTATTCCGGACATCTGTACAGTTTTGAATGCTTGAGGCGTATAGGTTCAAAGTCCGTATGATAGAAAGTACTGTAGCATTTGTGGTAGAAAACAACCCTCATGGAGGAGGCCGACTACTGCGTTGCAAACGAAAGAGCCGCATGAATACATATATGCAACATAAATTATATCTACGGGCTCGGCTTGAACTCGGCTATGCTGGCACAGCTGGCCCGCTTATTTTAATTATCAGAAAGAGGAAAAAAATTGATATAAGAGGCAGGCAAGGGGAGGGAGTGGGGGGTGATCAAGGGGGATGAGGGAAAAAGCTATACAGTGAAAAACATTTTTGGTAAGGTTAAGTTAGGACCTCAACGAAGGCCGAACTAAATTGGACAAGACTGCGTTAAACTGCTAAAAGTTTTACGAAAATCAGTGCATTTTTGAAAATAATAAGCTAGCGGTAATAATGGTACCGTATATGAGCTACTAATGGATCAGGCTTTAGATTGAGCGTTGTACGCCTACGGTAGCAGGCTCGAAGCTCTCTATGATTGGTTAAATGTTACGAATGCGTACTTACCATGGGGTTTGGTGTAGTATGTCCCAGAGAAAGGTTTCCCGGCGGGTATGAGTTGAAATGGCCCCGAGATGCTCTAAGTCCCTTCGGCTCTCCTCGCTTAGGACCCCGACACACGCATAATCTGCTCACGACGTCCATACAGCAAGTAGCGTCCAGATAAGCGCCGGCGTCGTCAGGGGCAACAATGATAGCATTCAATCCCGGTAGCATAATTTAGTCGAACGAATCCAAGCAAAGCAGTGTGTCAAATGTGTTAGAATCGACTTGGTACTAGTATCTGTCACCTACTATGATTCCATATAATGCTAGGTACACTCACAGAATCAAATTTAAACTCCTTGAGATATTGCGCGGTACCTCCGGTAAATAAAGGCAGAATAATACATTATGTTTTTTCTGTGAACGTATTTAGAAACTATACTTGTTGATACTCGCTTTCATTTCCAGTGTAATTTTCGGGTCTTTCGCCTCCATTTAGCATGACTTTGTTGTTGCAACATTGATATTATAGGTGCTACCGTAAACCTCGCGGCGCTGTCATCGTGTAACAATTGCCCACTAATAAATTGTGATGAAGTCAGCTGGCCGCAATCATCAGCAGTTTACAGTGTTTACCTTTACAATTTTTTTCGCTTAGCATCCGTCAAATTAATCCGAGCTATCGGGTCTTTTTGCTTGAAGGTCCGCTCGATATATGTAGCCAGAATTGCGAGAAGCTCAACAAAACATGGGGAGAGAGACGGGGGGATACAATATGGACGGTTAAGAAAGCGCGAGAAGGGAACAAACGCAAGAAAAGACAAAGCTCATCTCTGAGTTTCTGATTCTAGGCATTCCGTTGTTGTTGCTTTTTCGCTGCCTATAAAGCCTGTTAGTTGCAGGCAGAGAGGCTTTCGACTGGCGTGGCGACAGCCGTACGATAGTAGGAACCGACCGAGGATGCTGGCAGAAAAAACAGTACAAGGAAAAATATCAAAAGAAAATAAAAAAGAATCGGCCCGGTTCATTAGAACACATTAACCTCTAACAGCAGCAACAGATACGGCGGTAACACTCGTCGAGACAACAGCAGAAGCTGAAAAATGCTCTAGACTTTCCCTTTAGTCGGTTTACTTTCATTGTCGGCTTGCTTGTTTCCCTGAACCCCGGCTACTGCTAGCTGTGAGCACTACTTCAATACATCGCTTTGCGAAACGCCAATGCTTATAAATTAAGAGATTCTTTTCGTTACTTCGTCGAGGCGTCGATGACCGAATTGCTACTATGACCAGGCAACTTCCCAAGCATTCGTTCCATCGTGAGCAATCATTAGTAGAGGAATAATGAGCATTATCTTTGTTTTTGACAACAACAACAACAACAAT
>NW_019214243.1:17747-36231 GCF_002532875.2 Varroa jacobsoni
AACAACAACAACAACAACAACAACAACAACAACAACAACAACAACAACAACAACAACAACAACAACAACAACAACAACAACAACAACAACAACAACAACAACAACAACAACAACAACAACAACAACAACAACAACAACAACAACAACAACAACAAGAAAATGATGACAATGACGAACATGGCGATGTCTTATGTGTTAGCCCGGCTTCCTCTAGCCATTGCCACAAACAGCAAGCTACCAAAAATTTTCTGATCACGTTTTCTACATATAATTGCCATGTACGATAAAATACAACAGCTTCGCCTAGACCTCCAGGGCTCTCGACTGTTTTATATACCCCTTACCTACAACCTAAGGCGAATTAGAGTTTGTGTGTGCCTGTGTGCAGAAGGCTAGAACGGGTAAGCATTCAAGCCACTAAGAATGAATCTTTATATGGTGCGATAGTTCACGTACTGGCAACAGATTTAGGCACGATGTGAAACGTATATAAAAAGGTTCAAACCGCAATTTGATTCATACCTAACAATGTGGACTATAGTGGTAAGTGAAGATCGCTATAGCTTACAGATACGAAAGGATATATATATAAACGAAAGTAAATAAAGGTTCTCAAGCGGTCAAGAAACCTTTGCTTTACACTGCACAACAACAACGTCAATCTATCCAGGGCGGAAAAAACGAAAATAGCTAAAAAAAACGACGTTTGTTTACACGGATTGTCGGTTGTCTTTGCAGATATATCAAATCTCAGAAAAAACGAAAGATTACTCGCAGTGTCGGGGTGGGCAGTTGTTCAAAATTGGCGAGCAAGAAAGAGATAAGGGCTGATTCTATCGTGCTGTAAGCGCACTCTTGGTGGCCCCTTATCCACCTAAGTTTCGTCAGTCAAACTTAGATGACCTACATTAATTAAAAAGATAATATTTCATCATTGCGATGCACTTCTTTGTCTAAAGTCAAGCTTGAGCTATATCGAGTGCTGACAGCAGAATCAACAACTGTGAATACGCAACCTGTTTTCCAGCCTCGTTTTCAAATGATCTTAAGTTCCAGTTAGAACTATAATAATGAATTTGCTGAAATACAGGGCAGTACTCATGAGTTTCCTGAAATCCATGTCAGCAGCAGCAGCTTCTCATTAGTTAAAAACAATTAGAAATTCGGTGCTGTGGTAAGCCCCTGCAATACGAGCGTATATCGAAAAAGCACGGAATGAAATACCCCATCGAACCTTGCTCATCGTCTGATGGGCAAAAAAAATATTACTTGTCAATCATGTACAAGATATAAGCTTACCTTACATATGAGTATTTAAACGCTTTGGCAAGTAGGTCGCCGATATTTGTGAGGTAGAGAAGCATTAAAGGTATGCCAACCAACGCATAAACAATCGTTGCTACTCGACCCTCTGCTGTTTTCGGGCTAATATTCCCGTATCCTGAAAGAGGTAAACGAAAGCAGGGATTAATATATATGCTTGGCACAGTTCTATAGCGTGATTCTATTGTGTAAACAAGGACAGTTCATACAGAGATCTGTACGCCTAACATTTAACACATAATACATGCGTTGAGACTGTGTTATTTAAAGTAAATAACGCAAAGGGCCAAGATTCGCAGTTTAATAGGCTATTACTTGGACTACTTGCACCACTAATGCGAAGGATCTTTATTATCTATCTCTAATTATTGGTCCTACTCAAAAAGGTTCTCACCGAACCGAAAACAAAGATATTGCACCTGCATATAATAACTGCTGCCTACAGCGTTTGAAATTAGATAGATACGTACATCGCGATGCCGCTGGCGGCGCAGGTTAAGGCCTATCGTTCCAGCTATAATACTAGTAATAACTAACCGAATGCGTTTCTTTCAACAACCCTGTTTTCGTCTATTTGGGATACTCAGGCGATAATTTGTTCTCGCTATGAGCTTGTCTCAAATGGCAACTTTTGTCTGTATCACTGGCGTACTCCGCGTATAATCATAGTACAAGTATCGTCCACTCAATAGGAGCATCAATTTTTGTATCGGTCGGTGTGACACTGGCCTCGCGGGAAACCATCTAAGCCTGATGTCTCGCTAATTGCCCCAGGTCAGTTATGTGCCATTTGATTAGAATCGGATATCATCGTTGGGAAAGGTAAACAAGATTGGTTATTATGGCTTTGCTGCGTCCGTCGGGCCTCAAGAGAGAATCGAGCTTACGAGGCTACCACCCAGCCCGGCTTACTGGCAGGTTTGCAAAGGCAATGGCTTTACTACAACTACATCTGTGAATGCCCTCATCGGCCTCGCAGATACTTCTTGCTAACACGCCAGTTACTATAGCCAAAATTATCCTGTCTGACTCTGTGGCAGCGAACGGATGTCAGGTGTGTCGGAACCTTATCACATGAACGATGAACTAGGACATGTTGTCGAGTAACGTTAACTACAGTATTCATCCTTTGTCCAAGCTACGTCAACAGTTCAATCCCTGCATATTTTGCAGCTTCAAAGAAGAAAAGGGCGTAAGCAACAATAAAGAGACGACAGACAGACAGGCAGGCAGGTTCTTCGTGCCTGAAATTTCCCTCGTCTAACCTTTCCTTTGTCGTTTTTTCTCCAAACCGACAACGACAACAGCAAACACTGTGGACAGGCCAGGGGAAAGGAGGAGGGCTGGCTATAGGGGCAGCCAGGCACGCAAGCACAAGGGGCTTAGTCGGTACTATCTTGTTGTTTCGTCGATGTTTGAAAAGCTGTCGAAAAATAGTTTGCCTTTTGCAGATATTGGCAATATATGGCGACGCAGGTGCTTTGTTTTGAAATTGACGAAACCAGCAGCAGCAGCAGCAGCAGCAGTAGATACTATAGCCAGGCCACTAGAATGGAGAATAGCTACAAGTAGTGCCAAGCACGCAGTCATAGCACATGCAATCAAAGCCTCGCCGTTTTGTCAGTGTCTGACAAGAATTCGATGAATGGTCTGCCTTTGGCAGTTACAGGTAGTACAGGTCAGCAAGATCTAATCGTAGACCCTAATGGTAAGGTTAGTAGAATTCAATCATATTTTCCTGGAACGAGAATGGTTATTTTTGGTAACAAGCAGACGAAAATTATGGTAATCATAAAATGAGATCAGGCTGAAGAGGCGATATGAAAAAGGCAAACAGTCCAACCAATCTCATGGCTAACTCTATAGATTTTTTGCTCATACTGCCGCCCGCATTTACGCAGCTTTCATTTTATCGAATTATGGAAACACACCAAAGTGCCTTGCGCTAAGATAAGTTTGTTTTACTTAAACTTAATTGTGGTTTATGTCCTAACAGCTAATTAAACTACGACTGACAGGCAAACGAATCCCGCTCAATCCACACCCTACAAGTAGACGCTTGCGTTATACACAAAATAGTCTATTTTCATCCGCATAATAAACCTTTAATTGTAGACACTGTTCGGTGCGAAGCTGTTGTGTTTACAAATATTTCATTCAAGCGACGCATCCTAAACAGAAACGATAGCATACTTCGCTCCCCAGAAAACACTAAGCCACAAGCCTCGTACCTCCCTTTGGACTTCTGCTCGAGGCGATGGATTGCCACATATAGAGCTTCCGCAAATGGATTTCTGTTCTTTGGCGTATGCTATTCCATACGGGAAAAAAGCGAACGTGCTTTGTGTACCGGTGAAAAAAGTACAAGTTCATAGATGTATAGAGCGTTCCTTAGACCTAACGAAGATCACATATCCTTGTATATCTATGGATGCGCATTATTTTAGATGTGAAGCTTAACATCAACGTTGCAATGCGACATTAGCAAAAATCGGTTGTCTTTCTTATTTCTGTTTGAGCGATCAAATTAAGCAACGTTCCCAGTAAAATAAGATCAGGTATAAGACCTACATATTAATATTCCGTTACAGGAAAGGATGCGATATAGTTTTCCTGCGTAGACGAGTTTTGAAATGACAATTTCGAAGAAATGCTATTGGCTTTTACGGGGCAGACTGTCTTCGATAGCTCTGATCCACTGCTGTGGCCCATTCCCGCTCAGGTAGAAATCTATCTTGCGAGTTGGAAGAGATCGTGGCTTTCGCACAAACGGAACCTCTAAGACTCATCGTTAAGAAGTAGTAAATGGGCAAAACACATCGACAGGGTAAACTTTGCTCAAGCTGTTAATCTTTCTAGCGGTACAAAGTTTTGGCGGCAACTTCACTAGCATACGCTGGCGTAGCTCTAATACGAGCTTGCAGGCGAAGGTATTCCGACATAGCGTTGTTTCTATCATGCTAAAATAAGATTCGGAATAGCCAGCTGCGACTGGCGTGTTGTCCCATATATGCAGGGGTAAAGTGGAACTTTAATCCAGGCTCCTTCTATATTGCTGATTACGCTTAGAGGTCACACGAAGTCCTGTGATAGGCATGTCCTAGACGGCACGTGTCTTGAAAGCCAGTCCTATTGAATAATTAGTTCTAATTTGTTAATGAATTGCCTTTTGCCTGCCATGCATACTTAAAGAGAAGCAGGAAGCTTTGAGGATGACAGAAGCAGGTAATAATAATAATTTGTGGTTGCATCTTGTGATCATTCTGCCACAATTTCCATACGAGTAGTTATGATGTGACCAAGCGATGTTATAGGCTGAAAGTGTTTAATCTCTTCGAACTTTCCCCACCCGAATGTCTTCATAAAAATCATTCATGATACAGCACGTTATTGTACAGTAATCCTACGGTAAAGGTGATTTAGAGTCGATATGGAACAAAATCGACGTCGTACTTTGGTGGCCAGCTGCCTAATTTACGACAGCAGCGACACAACGGAAAAAACCGCGAGGTCCGTCCTCTAGCTACCGGCAAACGAAATCACTGAAACTAATACGTTCATTTCAAGTAACGATCGTTTGGTTTAGCTTTGCTTCGAAATAAGAATTGTTAATGAGGCAGGCGCTCATTAATGTCAACGAAGTGTGTGGACGAAATAGCGAGCGCTACGAAAATACGCTAGACGTGTACCAGTCATAAATATAGAAGATCGGTTGATCAAAATCTGCCTTATATGCTTGCCCCAAAAGCCTGCTTTCTTTAATATTTCGCGTGTGCTGGGCTTATGCTTACATGCCAAACGAATAGGAGGACTATTTAGGAAGTCCACAGATGGTGCCGCTAAGATGGTGCTGATGGTACAAATAAATTTTGATTGAATATACGGGGGGCAAACTATTCGTAGCACACAGGCCACCTAACTCACCATGAGGTGCACACGTATGGGAAGGCACTTGGTTTCATAAGTTAGTTCTGTTAGGCGGTAGGGCCTACTTAAAGAGAACTATATTGATCCATGCTCATACGAATTAGTTGCTTGCTGGTCACTGCCCAGCTAACCCTGTGTAGCTTTCACGGCAGATACTTTGGAGAATTTTTCATTACATTGAATCTTAAAAGATTTTTAAAAAAGGCCAAGGGCAATTTCTGCAGCTGTGGCACCTTTCTCCCTTCCCCCTGAATGATTTTCTCTTCTTTCCCTCTAAGAATACTATAGATTGTTGAAGAAATTAACCAAACGCTGAATAAGCGGCACTTGTGAAAACCATAGAATCACGTAATTAGAGTTTCGTCGAAGCAGCTTTGTTGGTCATATAAGCTCTTATTAGATATATTGTAAGATGGCCAATCAAGGAGATATGCCTAGCGCAAGTTTGTGGATGTTCTGTTCGAACTATCTATCGATATATAACCCACAGTAAAAATCTCTATCCATATAGCCGGCGAGCTTTCTATATGCCGAACACAAGTTGAGCACACATCCAATGCTGAATGTTGACCATATATATTGAATATATATACTATGAATATAGGGGACGAATTGCTTTAGATGAGCTAATGCGCAAATGAAGGGGAAGGTAGTGTTCTTCAAAACTATTTTTATCGGTATTTCTTTCTAAGTACAAGACCTTTCTATAAAAGCTCCATTGACTATGTGGTTGTATTCCTCCTTCTAGTAAGAATAAGGTGGAATGTCAGGACAAGCAAGCCTGAAGGAACTGCTCTACGTACAGCCGAATGAGTGGCTGAACAAAAGCAGTCAGTTAACTATACATCAAAAAAAAAGAACGAATAATGGTAAGTGTGATACATAAAGCCCGGCCCTTCACCTGTCACGAGGAGATATTTTTAGATTGACCGCATATAATTTGTTGTTGATAAACTCAATTTTTGCTTGGGAGGATCAAACAGCGTTCGTGTATGTTCATCAGGTATCATAAGATTTCTATGTAATGTGTTAGAGAATACACACAAATCGATGAGTCTCCAGCGAAAATCGAGCATGGAAACCGAGTTGGTAACCAACGATGGGAATAAATTACTAACGTTATATATATTTATAAAGAATAAAGTAAATAACAAAAAACACCAAATGCTATTGCCTCGAACTAAATTTTGGTCAACGAAAAACTACCTCAGCAGAAGGCGTGCGGCTAATAAGGGTTCCCAAATTACGAGTATTTTTGCGTTGTATCATTTGAGTACTATTTAGTATATACTATTTTTGTATATATTGACGGCACATCAATTTGGGCAGACGCGTCAAAGGTAACGGGGTCATATATATATATATATATGTGTGTAGACTCTGCGTGCATCATACACATTAATAAAGCTAATATTGTTACCTACAGTATGAGCAGGTCAGCTTACTTCAATCTAGACCTGCTTTTATAGGCTGAAGTAGGTTTGCAAAATTTTGGCTGGCCACATGTCGCATTAGGCGTTTCGACGTGAGGATGATTGAAACTAGATGAAATTGTGGGACAAAGGTCACTTATTATCTGCTACAAAAAGCCTACTAAAGATCGCAGCTAGCTGGGGTCACAGGCCTAGTCAAACAGCGATACACTAAAAGATACTGGCGACTTCGGCGAGGATGCAATGATAAAACGAAATTATAGTAATATGGTAGCACTACCGGTTTTAGTTCACTGGATTTTCTTACGGCAGCGATCGGTGCTGTCCAATTAGTGTCAAGTAGTGTTTATAGATTTCGACGTAATCTTCGCTCCATCCCAGTAGATTTGACTTAACGTTTTAGATCAAATTATTAGCAAATGTCTACTCTGTCTCCGTGGTGCTCACTCGATCTGCCCAAGAGATTCATGTGTTTGTGACGTTTAGGACGGAAGCGGAGACAGTCGTATTGTAGGACATAAAACTATTAATTATAATAAAATGAACTAATGATTGTTGAGTACCCATTATGCCGTTAGATTTGGGTGTGGTCATAATTGCGCCAGTGATGTTTCTTAAAATGTCCACTTTAATCGTTGTAGTTTGTTTATGGCGTGAGAATGAATTTCTACGGCTGCTCATAGTTCTCGCGGCTGTGTCCCTCTAAAACTGAAACGGAGTAAGCTCATACTACATATAATCATAAGTGTATTAATTGATCCTGCTCGTATCGGCGTACTGTTCTCCCAACTATGAAAAGTTCTTCGCCCTGCGTTCTCTATTCAAAGTTGCACCGATACTGATATCAGATTGACGTTATCCTTAACAGGGTACGTAGCGATGCATTAAGGATTGGTTGAATTAGCCTTTTATCGTTTGGCATCGCGCTGTGATGTGCCGTTGAAGAAACGCTTGTTTCAGAACACTAAGTCTGACCAAGGTCAGCCGGCCAAATACTCTGGCTCACTCGATACTCGCTGGTTATCTAATAATACCCAGAATCAAACCGGCTGGATCACCCCCAGGCCATTTACTCGTCTATTTATACCGAAACCTTAAATGGCTTGTATATGCCAAACTCAAACATATGATACATCGTTCATAGGGCGAATCTGTACGCTGATTCTAGGTTAAGTATCCCGCATGCTACCGTCCCACCGTATGGAATCGGAACATCATATCATGAAAAGCAGCGATGGGATTGTAATTTCTATTTGGCTGACGGCCGCTGCTTGCCTCTGTTATTGCGATCGCTAACCATCTTCAGAAGATTCCTCAGAAGCTATTTCCCCTTGCGAGTTCCTGCTATTTATTTCCTGCTCTCTTTTGGTTTAGAACTGACCTACTTGCTTTATTCTATTACTACTATTATGGTGAATGTTTATATGTACGATAACGGCAACGGCAACGATGACGCAGACCCAAATCGGACAGATCTACAACACGGGTCGATGCCAAATAAGCTCTACTAGGACGACTCGAAAAAGGACGAAGTAAAAGAAAATTGCCCATACATACGTATGTACACAGACATGATGGAGCAAACGTGCGTCGATGTTTCTACCCGATGCCACTGCAGGACGTCCGGCCTGCTGAGTGGCCTTTGCTACTATTGTGACCGCCATGAAAGCACTGTCCAATCCACGCACACCTTTGCGATAGACAAACGTCGGAATGCATCGTCACAGTAGAGGCCTATAACTACCCAGCCTCGGATATGTACATAAAACAGTTGGAAAAAACAACTAGAAATATCCCGGAGATATTTGGCATACGAAGTCAGCAAGAAACGGATAGCATTTAGTAGGATTTTAAAGGAAACCTTAAGAACGACTAATACAGGACTTTCGGACGGCAATGAGGGTGCTGTGATTTTTCTCCTCGTTTCTTATTCAGATTTATAAGAACCACGATGAAAGCCGAAATGAACGTGATTTTCATGTTGTAAACAGACTCTCACTCTAGCTATAATTGGAAAAAAAAATAGTAATTTTCGTTTGTGCATTTGCCTTGTAGGCCAGCCAGGCATAGTCGTATCGGTGCGCTACGGTTGGAAAAGAATAACACAAATCCAAGTTCAATACAGATCGAACAGCCACCTGAGCTCATCGGGCTTGAGCTTATGCTCGTATAGATTCATTAAAACTGTATAATTATGATCGTTGCGTCGTTTCAACGTCTCCCCTAGTATTATGTAAATACGTTGTTGTGACAAAGCACATAGAGACCGGTATCGTTCGAAACCCGGGCCTAGCAATAGCAATTCAATGCATCAGATTTTAGTCGCGTCATTCACCGCAATGTAAATGTCCATAAAATTTAATTTAATTAATAATAAAATAAATTTTAAATTTAAGAAAATTAACTGTGTCGTCGGAAATAAACTAGTTAGACACGAGGAATTCCCAAGGGACATTTTGGAGACAATGGTGCATGACGTTTGGAGTCACAAAATCAATAAGCTAACTAAATTAATTAATTACCTAATACGATTTAATTGCTTATGTTGCATACGATCTGCTTATTGCCAGACGACTGGATTGGTAACCCGTGAATATTTGAATTTCGACAATAATCTATTCCGTGACCTTTTTCATCTACTAAGAATTTTTCGTCGGTTTGAACTATCTGAATCATTTGTAGGCGACGAACCATTCATTAATGCCCTTTTGTGAAATGTATTTTTTACGGCTCCTGTTGGCCGGATGGTGGTCAGGCCTAAGTGTCTTCCTATTTATTATAGACACATGCACACCGTAGGTGATAATCGTTCGATAGAGGTCGAATAATGTATGTTATATATATAAGTGAGCATGTCCGTTAAGTACTTAGAATAACAGAAGTTACAACATGGACGCTCAGATGTACATTGTTTACGGGGATGTTTCAGTCTAATTAAGCTGATAAAAACGCATAATAGTTATCGAACATTTGAAGTTATTTTGACTTAATAGAAATTGTGATACCGCTGATTCGTCGATTAACTTATGTTAGGCAGTTAATTGACTTATGATGTTATACGATATTATTCCATATAGTTAACATGTCATCAAAAGATTATTTTGCCATATCGGAGTTTACGTGAACGCCATTTCTACATGTATGTATAGCTACCATCCGTATGACACACGATACAGCATAACGACAAATAGTGGCTAACTAGACACAGCTAATTCACTGCAACTGCTACTCCTGCTAAGTGAGCGGTGTGTCCTGGGTGTGGCTAAGGCCTATCTCCTTGATTGCCATACTACTGACCATAAACGTGCGGTCGGTGGTCGAAATTTCAGCGTTAGCAAATGGCATATCGTTATTGTGCCGTTTTATGGGTCTGGTAGAGAGAAAACTCAGATATGTGCAACAAGACCCACGGCACAGATAGCCAACAGGCGTCTGAAAGAAACACGCCATATAAGTATCGCACATCAAAGCTAACAGTTTATAATGTAGCTCGCCTCTCGCGGGCTTCAGCGGCAGTAGAACATGGGGGCTGGGCTGAGTTATGCCATGGACGCTCTTTTAGATGACCCCCGTAATAATACTTCATAGTTTCAGATCCAGGGTGATTCAATATACCAGGAAGAGAGGCTGAAAGTAAGCCATGGGTTAAACGTTTTTATCTGTCCTGCTTATACTAGCGAGGGTTCCGTTGCGTCATCAGAAACATAAACAGCATGTGAGGAGAAAGTGCTCTCTATACGGGTTACTACAAATCTGATAGTCATCCAGAATCGAGCAAACCATGGAGTCCTCTTGCTAGGATTCAATGGGCTCATTTTGCCGAACAGACTAGCAGGTCCCGGCCGAAAGGACGGAGATAGAGAGACCGTGCTTTTCAGTAGTGCGAGTTACCTTTGCTAATTCTCAGTGATATTCTACTTTGTCGCAATCCAATTATACAGCGTGATGGACAAGTTATTACCCATCAACTTTTTCTCGAAGAATCTCTTATATCGATACGTAATCTTCATTCCAGGCACTTTTGAATGCTCTTCGTAACGGCCCCGACATGCCGGATGTGTGACGATGGAGTGGAGATTGAAGAGAAAAAGCAACAGCTTTGAAAAATCCCCATAAGCGGTAAATGACAGCACAAAAATAAGTATATACTGACATCTTAATGTGACCGATAATGACTGAGGATGAATGGGTCACTTCATAGGCACATCACGGCCGCAAAAATCACTGGGTTATAGATCCATATGTTGAGAGAGCTGCGGAAACTGAAGAGCCGGAAAGGACAACACATTCCTGTTATAGAGGAATAAAGAATTCTGTAAAAAATAGACATAGAGTCTAATATTCATTACTAATTTAAAATTTTTAGTCCACCCTCATTAAAAAAGACCTATAAATTTGAATAAGTTCGTTTGAATAACAGTTGATTCTGAATATGAGTGGTCAAGTTTTCGAAGTCATAGTGAGGAGTTTCCGTAGAACCATATCTTCGTGTTTATATTACTGAATGATCTTTCGGATATAAGTCGTTATCCTTAATCCAATTAGTTCGCCTATCCAATCAGTACTATGTCATTTTCAACTAACAATACACGCGGCTTGTTCCACTAAAATGTCAAATACCATAACAGGTGTTGGGGCATTGTTTCTTTGATAGGTCACGCTAAATTTAAGGGTAATAGTTATCGTGAAATTTTTTTGATATTAAAACAGGGCTAGCTGGGAGATAAATGTGCCTTTTTCACTAGCGTATTATCTTATGGTTGAGACTCCCTTGCTGTCTATTCGGCTAATTCAGCTGGCGGACTTTAAGGTACTGTCGTTACATCCAGGTTCAGACTTGAGTTATGGGGCTCATCAAATCGCTAAATTAGCTTAAAAAAATTCTCAGTTCGTCAATCAGCCAGAAATTTATGTAGCAATAATATTAAATCTAACATGTGTCGAAATGGTAGATCTAGTCAGGTCACTGCCTTGCACATAACAAGGCAGAATATTTGCCCGAATACGTAATTTGGCTCATTGCAATTGCACAATTTCGTTCAGTACGGTACACTATACGAGTCATATACTAGTTGTCTTACAATCAAATATTAGTTTATGCAGCAAGCCACACCTCACTACAGGATAAAAATTTTAGTTTATCTTTGCCACTGATCCTTCGAATTGCCTCGCAGGTCATAGGTGCTTAGGGAGCCAAATTCTGATTAACGGGGCCATCAGCAAGTAAGTGCTAGAGGCATTCTATAGTTTCAGTCTAGTATCAAAGCAAAAGGTCTTACTGGACCTTCCTGGAGGCGGCCATCTGTTCAGAAGTATACATTTAAAATGTACCTTAAGGAGGCCGCTTTTAAAAAGAACTAGGCCTGTTTCGATCGTTTCATATCAAGTAGTTTAAGGTCATTTTAAACCAATGTGTCTGCGAATTCACTGATGTAGTTGGTGGCGTATATGTTTTCAAACTGTTTCTTTGATCTGTATATTGAAAGCAAAACCTGGCAAAAGCAGTACGCATCTGAGATAGACGAATCTGTGTAGAAATCTCAGTCTTCGTGCGTTTAGGTTGAACGCAGTCTCGTTCAATATTAATCCTCATCTATTCTTTTTATCTATTGCTCTCAAGATCTATTGGCGAACGTAATGATGAAAGTCTTCAGAAAACGTCATCAACTTCGAACTTACAGCGCCAGTTGTGAAAACGCATTCTGCGCTTACTTGGAACCACGGCCGCTAACACAGCCATAATTCCAAGAATTGGGCAGTTCTAGCAGACGTTTTGATAGATATAATAAGCGTACTCGAGCGTTCTAACTGCTAGTGCTTTCGTGATGATGCTGTGTTAATGTGCTTGCCTATTAGACTTAGGGGCATTTGCGGCGGCAGGGGTTCGAACCAGGGTTCTTCTTTCGTTCTGGGAAAAGCTAGTTGTATGGCGCGACAATGCATTATGGCAGTAACGCACGTGAAACTGGTCGAAACATTTGTTTCATTGTTCTATATGTGTACCAAAATAGACACTAGGTTCATCTTATCTATTTAGGGCGTCTATTTTTGTTTGTGGTAATTGGAAGAAATCGTCTTTCGCAACTGCGGTTATAGATTAACACGTGTGCATACGCCTATACCACGTATATTATCTTCCTGTCTTCGTCAATACCAAATCCTCATCTTTTTGCTGAATAGAAGCAATGCATTTACGTATCTAAAATGTAAATACTGCCTTGTCACTTCATCGCTCCCAAAAACGGTTTGTGCCGGTAATTTTAGGTGTTCCCATTGCTATAGACGGACGAGGTGTAGGGCAAATAAATCACAATTGGTTGGCATACGTACGTCGTCACCACAGTGGTTGACAGTAAAAGAAAAAAACTATCGAAGTTGAGTTGGCAAGCGACTGCTCGGAATGGGCAAAGTAATCAGCCCACTTGCAAGGCTACAATCTGTAGCGAAGCGTCTGACTGAATGTGAAGAAATTCTCTTTAGTGTCGAAGCTACCATCGTACTTGCTATTCAAGTCCTGGGCGATAGATCAAGATTTCGGATACAGCAGCAGGTGTTACGGGTCGTCACATAAGCGTCTACTCGAGATCGGTTTTTTTTTGCTAGGCTCAACGTCACACTGGTTCGAATCCGCTCTGGGTAGCCGGGTGGCTTAGAATGAGCCGAGGCTC
Source organism: Varroa jacobsoni (assembly GCF_002532875.2). Classification (NCBI taxonomy): domain Eukaryota; kingdom Metazoa; phylum Arthropoda; class Arachnida; order Mesostigmata; family Varroidae; genus Varroa; species Varroa jacobsoni. The sequence goes on from NW_019214243.1 coordinate 31,099, forward strand.
GTCTATTCGAGCGGTTTCCGCGAAAAGAACCACCTCATGCAAGAGAATATTATGCGTAGGTCCAAGAAGGTGTTGGAAACCTGTGTGCGTGCACTCAGGAGAAGCGGTTTCTGCTGGAGCGTGTCGGGTTGTCATTTGAGTTTAGGATTTTTTTACGTAGAAAACGTAAAGGAATTATGCTAGTGCGAAGGCTTCGTGAAGGATTTTATTGCAGCGTTGCCATTTGACCTCAGCGCTTTTGTAAAGCCTGTGCGCGATTACCGGGAGCACTGATGCGTACGTCGTCACAGTTAGACAACAAAATAGGTCAACCTTCTGTCTAGGTTGTGTTGTGCAATATCGTTTCCACGCTAAGCGTCGTAACATTAAAAGTAGTTAGATTTAATCTGCTAGCGTGGCATGAAAGAAAGAAAGAACCTTAATTGGATATGAAGCTTGTGTTAATGCCCACTATAGACTGCAAGACCCTGAGACAACCAACATCAGGGAAAATCAACTGACGGACTTTTTTCTTATCTTCTAACTTGACGAGAAGCCAATATCTCTGGATACGTACTCGTTAATGGTGTTCCATTTCGAATAAAAAATAACACAGCGCTGCTGTGGATCGTGCGATCCTAGGCCGTAGCCGTGATCATATCCTATAATTTTGGTAAAACAGGTGAACGTGTAAGCATTCAAACGACTGTGCAGTCGATAATAAAGCGCTTCTTTTTTGGCTCCGGCATATATCCACAGGTGAGGGAGATGGGGGCTCTGTGTAAAAATTGCCAATGTCTAAACCTTAAGGGGCGGAACGCGTGTGCCCCTGTTCAAGATTATCTACAATTCCAATGGTGACTGATTGCAAAGGACCCCAAAGCGCGTACGCTTTAACGCAATTTAGCATTAGCGAATGTGCTCTCTAAGGTAGCTGCAGTGGGAAAGTTAGTTTAAGCATATAGAGCAGACCTTCACAAGATGCGAATGCCCTTAGAGCGAATCTTGAAATATATAGACCAGTTGCTACAAGTGTTACGGTGTGTAGCCATCATACATTTTACCCTATGTACTTCCATTATTTGAGGATGAGGCGTAGGGCCAATAAATATATATATTACCCTTATTATATGTATTCTCGTAGACCTAGTTTTGCCTTTCCCAATGTTACATTTTAGTTGGGTTTTATGAAAGTCCTTACACCGATACCGTCGATGTCAAGGAACTGGAAGAACTAAGTACAAATCAGTTTAGTAGAAATACGGGTAATTAGGTTGAAGTAGGGTATCGTATTGTTAATACCGCATGTCGCTACCAACGTCTTACACTTGGCCCATTTGGACGACTTTATTAACGTAAGACATTGTTCGGTTTTGTGATCGAATCGTGACCTTTAACTTGCGTTTAAGCATCGTCTCTGTTTGGGTCAGCCCGCTCTAGGAAGAAAAGCATCTCCTTTTTAGGTTTGATCAATGATGGATTTCTTCATAGGAAATCATTCGGATCACCTCTGGCCCATATTATTCCACCTTGTGGGGTCATATGGACCAAACTCATAGGTGTTTTCAATTGATGTTTTTTCGAAAATTAATTCATTCTACTGAGCCACTTAGGCCATGTAATAGAAGAGTCTTTGACGAATGTATTGGTGTCATTTTTTCAGAAAGACATTTTGGCTTATATAGTTTCATTTCCTGTATGCCAGCTAGATGGCTTTACAGCTCGTGTATCTCACGTAATACGAGTCGTGTCAGATCAGCGTCGATGCCGTTGGAAAGTTGAAATTTGGCAAAAAAAAATTAAATTGGGAACAATTTCTACCGTTTATGGACAATGTGCCTTGTCGGAAAGAACGCCTAAAAATAGTTTTGTAGCTTTTTTTTTTAAAAATTTCGATGTGAACGATGCTCTGCGTACTAGTTAGTTAATTGCTTATCGAAAAATTTCATGTAATGATCGTGAAAGTGGACCAAGACCGGCACACGAGTAGTCATGGTATCGTCAAGGAGTTAAGCATACATCACTAAACAGATCTGAGTCATTTGGCAAAAAAGAACTGGATGTTTGGGTATCGGACAAATTGACACAAAATAATTTACTTGACCGCGTTTCTATCTACGAAATTTTACAGAAACTCAACAAACCAGAACTATTTCGAAAGCATCTGATCACGTCAGATCAAAACTGTATCATAATGTATATAGTTAGAAAAGTAAAAATGATGTTTTACAATCTGTAGCGAAGTCCATACTGGCGGACAATAAGATGATGCCTAATAACTATGAAAAAGAATCGGTATTATGAGTTGCTGCCGGTCGGCTAAATGCAAGATTACAACAAGCCATTGAAGAAATCGATCGCAACTAGTGAACAGAAAAGGGGTTGTTTTTTTACTACATCTATGCCAGACCATACACGTTTTTAGTCACCCGGCGAAAGTTGAATGCACTTGGATGCTAGATCTGGCACCATCAGACTACCTAATTCTAATTCTACCTTTACAGAACTCTCCTAATGGCGTAAAAGTCATCTGTTCTAACTCCTCGCTTCAAAACTACAGAGGCTTTAGAGCAATGGAAGTATGGTGTCACCAGAAAAATAGCATATAGACATCAAAGGAAAATGGCGCATACCTAACTTGGTGATAAAATTTTAAAAAAATATTTGCCTAAGTTACGGTTTAAAAATAATCAGTACGTTCGTTTCCCGGTGAGTTTCATATTTGATTGGGTATGCACTCGTTTTATCATAATTATTTCGATGTCTTCGAAGATTTACCGCTCTGCGTTTATGTTCATACGGTTTGTGATGCAATTTAGAGTGTCGTTTATCATGATCACAATATCTGATGATCTTCGTTATCATTATAGTGTTATCTGCATCACCATCAGCGCGGAGGCAGGGCCTCTCTAGCTCGTTTGACTCTCTGTTCTTTATGTCATTAGTCTAGCTTGCAGACCTGAGACCTGGGAAAATAGCTTTGAATCAGAGAAGCTGTGGTAGGCTCATAGCACAAATACTTCCCATGATTGGCTTTCTCGTCGTAAATGGCTCAAACGCCGCGTGTACAAATAAGTAATAAGGGAAATAGCGTGTCAGTGTCGTCGCAAAACTTCTACTTTGTGTCGAATAAACTAATAGAAAGTAATAACTATAATTGGCATTGTAATATAATTGTGTTGTGCAAATTCTGTTTCGCGTTTCAGACCCTTACCCGACGTTTTTTTTTTTTATCTTCATGACCTAGTTCGGTTGTCCATCTATTGGTCATAGTGAACGTGCCCACGTATCATAACAACAACAAATGACAACACCGCAACTAATACGCCAACAACTTTGTTTTCCGGTGCGAGTAAAGTTGTGCATCTTCACATAATCAAATAAGTTATTATTTATACTGTATTGTAACGGGCATAAATGATTCGCCCTAGGGCGTTTGGTGGAACACGTTGGCTCCTGTGAGAGGCCTGCGCGTGTCACCGCCGAAGATCAGGGCTGACGGAGATAGTAAATTCAGAGATTAGAAATGTTGGCCGGATCATGGTACAGACGTACGAATATACAGTAGCCGAACGAAAACTACGAAGAGAAATTACTTTGCATATGCGGTAGGCCGAATATCCACATACGGTGACTGAATTAAGCGTTCGTTGTAAGCGAGGGTGGTAGCGGGACGAGAGCTCCAGTATACAGTACACTGTGAGAACGATATAAACCGTAAAGAAGTTCATTTACCGTGTCAATCCAGTTTATGGTTTGCCTAACCGCGTAATGAAAACGCTGAGCTCCACGCTGAGGTAATGATCTATATAGGTTTACATATTCACATGTGTGTATAACTCGTGACCAGACGCGTACTGTTAATGGGTGGCTTGTAAATCACTTAAGCTATTTTTTACTACTAATGGCGTATATTGTGTGTATATATAATTAAGTGAAGAGTTATACGGAACATGACAAAACCGGTGTACCTTTTGATACCGTGTACGATATTCAATCTATATATAACTATGCGAACGATCCAAGGGGCATCAGTCACGCCACCTGCGGCTCAGTTGTTTGCCTCGAGTTAGCCTGTCACCTAGACGTCTACAAACAATATCAACGGCGGCTTATAAGCGGTTTTTGCCGACGACGATGGAAGATCTTTCGGCAAGAAAACGGCAAGATCGAAGAGCGATTTACATCCTTCAACCATCTACAGAACGTGTCCGTGAATGCCTCATTTAGCCTCCATATATTCGGTCAACACATAAAATGCGAAAAAAAAAAAAAAAAAAAAAAAAAACTACAGATAATCAACGCAGAAAATCAATTTTCCGCCAAATTATGTTGCCGAGAGCTCAAACAACAGACTTCATTGATGAAGCAGAAAGAGAATTAGCGGCTCTTAATATTGAGACACATGTTCAAGCTAGCATTAGAGTGGAACATTTGAATAGTAGAGGCCCTGCTCTTATTTGGCCACCGTATCACACTCCTAGTGCTGTTGCAAGCCTTATAAGATCATTTGTAGAACCATATACTTTTATAGGATTTTACAGACGCTGCTAACGAGAACATTTCAAAGCCGACTAGCATCACTATGGTTGCATAGAAAACGGCCGAGTTTATTATGAAAGCATCATATCGCGTACGAACATTAGCAAACGCAGCTATCTGCTGACGTCCTGCTGGCCTATCAAAAGCTTTTTCGTAACTTTCCAAGTGGTGAGAACTTTCTTGACCAAGTTCCACTGTCCTCTACATAATAATCACATGCTGTATTATTTAGAACGTTAATCTTTTTCATTCACAAAGTATCACATTTAGCGTGCTTCAACCGTTCGGGCTCCATTGGGGGTAGTTATATCATTAAAACGACTATTTGATTGCCGGGTGTTAGCTAGTACGGCAGGCTGTAACGAATCAGCTTGCCGCTCTGGCTAAGGACGAACTGGTCACGCGCAAGGGGATTCGTTCATCATTTGTTATTGGATAGGGGTTCAGGGTGTGTCACGAAGAACGCATTTAATATGAGAGCTGCTAGGATTTACTGGGGAAACTCGAGATGAAATAAGAAAAATGCAAACAAAAGGCGACGTTAATTTTTGGCACGCTTAATATAAATTATATAGGAGAAACCTTTTTCAAAGCTAAACGAATACGATTAGT